>NC_056744.1:1333169406-1333406906 GCF_019279795.1 Protopterus annectens | reverse complement strand
ACTCAATGGACAGGCCACCGATTCCATACAGTCAAATGCTATGCTGTCTCCTAATGGTCAGCCATACCTGATACAGTAGTCATGTAGTCTGATGTAATAGACATCACAAGGGATCATGCCCACCCAGCATGAGTGACACATGCAAGCACCAATATCGGTACATGTGCAAGTGATTGAGCGAGTGGGAGTAAGCATGTTTGGCTACCAGTATGCGAGTATTGCACTGGTAAAGAAATGTGGAGTCTAACCAATGTATAAGAAGTTGTAACCAGAGGTCAGAAGTGCTTAACACCACGAAACCCACGCACAACCGCTCCAAACTGCTTCAATGTGCCTTACTCACTCCGTATCCAATGGGCATGTTCTGGCCGCAAACAAATAACCGTCCTTTGCAAGTGTTGGTAGCAACCCCCTGCATACACAGCTAATGTGAATTACCAATACATCATGGCAAATATGCAGACAATAGACAGTACCACACACATACCATACAGCACAGTCATCCAACAGTATAGCAATGTACTGGCAGATATGTCCGGACCACTGGTGTTTGCAGACCTGACCGTCTTGTGTTTACATGTGTGAGCATGCCCAGTATGACCATTCCGCATGTTGTCAACTGACATTGCCATCATACCTTCATGTGTTTGAGCATGCCCAGTATGGCCAACTGTATCACATGTGTTACATGTCCATGTAGTCAGTACTGTGGTGCCAACCTCTGTGTTGCACATTGACAGGTGGCATGCTGTGTCTGCAGGGTATCCATCGGTCATGTGGCATTGACTGTTGCTACATTTCTGCACAGCATGGGGGGACATCTGACTATGTCCACATTACTACACAGCACTGGGGGGGCTGCACCTGACTGTTATATGTGTACATTGGAAGGGTGGCACACCTGACACTTGTACACTTTTGCTACTACTGTACTGGTATGTCAGGTACTCCATTTCAGTGTTTAGACCTACCTATTGTGCTGGCGAGAGGCATACCAGTGTACTCCAGATCTTAGCTTTAATTACCAACATATTAGTTTCAAACATCCTAGCCTTCACAACCTACATCCAACATCCTGGCCTGCTGTAGTCTGTCTGTGTGGGTCTGTGGGGTGGGAGGGGTCATCCATTGGGCATATTCAGAGGCCATAGTATAGCATTTGTCTGTGTTGGTCTACACCTGTCCAGCTGGTTGAGACTTGTGTGGGCTGTATGGACACACATGATGCTCAGCCCATTACCGGCAGTGGGTTATGACACCCTGTGTACTACTGGCTACTATGGTGACCCCGGTATGTGCTACAGATGTCATGGTGCTACTATGGACGTCTACTGTCTCCTGCCTTAACATTCAGCCATCATATTCCCTTGCATGCTCACATCCATATCATAGCTACAGGTAACAACACATTCTAATACAACTGCCAATTGGTAAGGTTGATTTACTTACCTTGAGGGTGTGCCAGACCTGAGGATGGTGCTGGAGGGCTCCCTATGTTGGATGCACATGGTGCACTTCCTATACATGGCTGAGCACAGGTAGTGTCATGTTTGGCATCCCTTTTACTGTCTGTGTGAGTCAGAGAGGGTGACATTCCCTGGGTACCTACTGTGTCAGTGCATATGCTATGCATTGCCTCTTTGCCAAGGCCAGGTCATACTGGGCATGCCTCCTTCCGCCTACTGGGTCTGGCTCAGGTTGTTCCTCCTCCGAGTCACTCTGGGCCTGTACAGGCCTTGGCATTGGTGGGGGGCTGTGTGGCCCTGCCCCATGCTGTTCCTTTTGCAGCTGTTTCTGCAGGAACATATTATGTAGCATAGCACATACCATAACAATTTGGGTGCATGTAGCTGGTAAATACTGCAAAGCTCCACCAGATGTGTCCAGACACCGGTCATGTGACATGAGCATCCCAAACACACGCTCTATTATATGTCTGGCCTGTGCATGTGCCTCATTATGGTGGAGTTGTTCAGGTGTGTGTGCATTTCTGATGGGTGTCATCAGCCATAGTCCAGTGGGTACCCAGCATCCCCCACTAGGTGACCATAGGGGATGTCCATATTGGCAAAGCTGTGGTATAGCTGCATCAGATGCCATATATTGGAATCGTCATTGCTTCAAGGGCAGCCAGCACACATGTTCAGTATAATGCCCTGGGCATTGCATACGACCTGGCAGTTGATGGAGGGGATGCCCCTGTGGTTAAGGTAGTCCCTACCCTACTCACCGGGTGGTGATTTGATGCATACATGCATGCAGGCTATAGCACCCACTACCCCAGGGTAGTCTGCCATTTGGTGGAAGAGACGCATATTGCTGGTCAATACCTCACGTGTGTTGAGGAAATGTACGTGCTCACTGGCATGTGGTGACATGGCATCCAGGAACTGGTGGAATACCCTGGATGCAGATGCCTGTGAGATCCCCATGATATCTCCAGTTGTGCTTTGGGAGGTACCTGTGGCTAGTATACCTAGGCCTACACATACCTTGGTATCCACTGGGATGGGTTCCCCTCGGCCTGTTCGATGTGTCAGGTGTAGCCGGCACAGCTCAACAATCTGCTGTAGGAGGTCTCTGTCCACCCCATAGCACTCCACTATCTCCAGCTCATGTAGCCCCTGGTAGGTTACCCTGGGTCTGTACAGTCTTCTCTGTCTCCTCACTGAGGGTTCTTCAGCAGCATTCACATCCTCACCACCCTCAGCCTCCTGCACATGTTGGTCTATGTTGCCTGCTGCAGCACTTCTCATTTCGTTGGATTGTTTTGTAAATTTTCCCCACATGTATACACCGGTGGCGTAGAGTGTGGAAAAACCTGAGGGGATGGTGCTTGCTCACTTTATCGTAGTGTTCTGGGTCGGGCTGGGCCTGTAATCTGCTGATTGTGATAACTATCACCTGTTTGCCCAGCTTGTTCACATTGACTACTCTCCTACTGCAGTTGTCCCTCCCAATTGCACTAGGCAGATATAGACACACCCCTAGCTTAGGTGTGCTAAGCCAGGAGGAATCCCAAGACACAGGGCTCCAATGTATGTACAGTATGCCTGACACCCCTCCCATGCTTTCACCTATATTCAAGTCCTGCACCCGGCTATCTATACACATACACTCTTGGGATCTGCATCACACCCTAGGGATAAACAGGATTTACTATTTTCCACCTCATTTGCATAGTATTGTCTTCTAATGCATAGTTACATGACCCATACTGAGCCTCCCCAAAAATAACCACTGCTTACTGTCACGCAGACCTGCACACAACTGGTTAAAAGTGTCTTACTATCACTGTATTAATGTCCCTTGTTCTTCCCAGCAACAAAACAACCATCCTCTGCATGGCTCAAAACCAGAACCCTGCACACCACAGATGATGTGCTTTACCACTAAGCCATGACAGATATACATACATCTGAGGTTATCACGTACAGATCATCCAGCACAGGCATTCAACAGTATAGGACATGTATTCCATCATGTAGATTTATGTGTGCTAATGTCCACACACATGTCTATATGTCTATATGTCTATATAATCTATATATCTATACACATATACATATACACACTCATACGAAGATATAGAATATATATCTCAACAGCGGAGGACGTGACACCAAAGCATTAGACAAGAATGAAAAGGAAACCACATGTGCCTCCTGCATTATGTACTGGTGTTACTATCAAGGCAAGTGTGTTTCTGTGCATCACACGAGTTCAGACTGTATTAAGGGTAAGATCAGGGCTGCTGACATTACTCACCAGACCTATTGCCGAATGTATGTGTATGTCTTGCCAACCCAGTCTCTTGGCAGATTGTGACATTTATGGCCACTATATAGGAAAACGACAAAACACGCTCCTCAACACATCCAGTAGCTAGCCACTCACAGACACCAACACATAGGATATGACTGCCAAACACACACACCTGTCATGCCTTGGAATAGAACACCTACCTGTCTATTCTATCACACTACAGCATTACGCAGTTACAGAATGCGCTACCGAGATTACTGGGACACAACACTCCCACAGGTGTACTTCAAGGTGGGCGACATCATCAGCAATGGCAAAGACAGCGATAGGGATTGTATGGAGTGTGAGTAGTCTAAAAGCATATTACTGTCCCCAGACAGACGGAGACAAACACACGCCAGTGGTGGGATCAGGACAACTGCCTATCTACGGACCACTATTACAATACTACATAGATACGAGCCACGCCACAGACACTACACCTTTCATGACTGTCAATATGACCTTCTAGGAATACGGACATCGACATGGATGCTGGCAGTTATGATGTACATACCTGTGAACCTGTGTGTTCAATGTAGGAATCCATCCTGAAGTGGGATATGGCCATCTGTTGACTGGATGACTACTATCCCTGTACAGGGTTACAATGGCCATGCCCATACACATAGAGGCACATAACTGACACAAGGTGTCAATGGGCATACTCACACACTTAGTAGCACATGGACGTTTACAATGCACTATGTGTCCATCTACACGTTATACTGGGCATGCTCACACACTTAGTAGCATAGGGCTGTTTTGTATGCACTCTGATTCTAAACATGGAAGGGCACAGTAGCCATGCTATTACAGTTAGATGTGAACAACACATTGTAATGGACTCCGGTGACGATAGTTGTCATTGTTAGCAGGAACGCTGCACTGCATATATCTGACACTGGTCTTCTACACAATGTCTGCTTCTGTCCGTCACCTTAGATGTACCAATCTAAACCTGGCACACTACTACCACCCGTGGTGATGTCCTGCCAGGAGTGGCTACTTTGCCCATATAGTGCCATTCATAGTCGAATGTCCTGAGACCAGGTTAACACCCTGACACCTAGAGGACAACTGCATTGTATGTGTATGCTAAAAAGTGCTAGATGTGTAGCATTCGTAATCACAGCTGCCCAATGTAGATCCAACAATAGGGAATACTGACATCTTTGCAGTGAGGAACACCTGGCTGAAGGCTCAGTTGTGCACAATAGCACTACCACAGTATACCTCAGATACAGACATGTGGGCCATAACACAGGTACGGACCGCTCCAGGTGGTGGTGTCCCCATGTACATGAATGCCACTCACATGTACTGACCAGTACACCCTCAAAAGGCATCACATATGTGTCAGGTGCAGATCAGAGTGTCAAAAGCCACATTCTAGGATGTAGCCCTCAGACATCACCATGTCCTTGGACCAGCAGCACACATCCATACATGTGGTAGAATATATAATAGTACAACACCATTTGACCCATGACCAGTGGACTGTACCTAGCTCTACATCAACTGTGCAGACTACCCATGTACTGACACAGTTGCATTATGTGTTATGCAATGCAATGATACCACTGTTCGTAACCAGGTCGGCTATACACATAACAGGGACCCTGGGTCATATACAGCAGTAACAGATGACTGTTGCTGTACACCAGTAAACACCCTCATGTTTGGATATGACATACATGTACCTGCCGTGGATATGTACATGCCACACACATAACACATATGTATATAGCATAGCTGTTGCTGTCCTTTGTGCAGACAAGTGGCTATGGCAATTACACACATGCACATGGAAGGTAGGTCCATGGCTGTTGAATGCTAACAGTACATAAGGTGTGATATCAATGTTGACTGAGTTAACATTCCCTCTGTACTGGTTACCCATTACAACTATATCATACAACAGTCCATGTGTCATGTATGTCATCACACATGTCCATCAATTGCAATGTCTACAAACATGTCTAAATGGCAGGGATGTAGGACCTACATATGTACATGTAGTGGTGTGCATTCAGCTACCATGCATGTGCAGTAGCTGATGTTTGCAGGTGACGTGTCTTACTACAACATGCAGTTGCAATGCAGCCCCATCATTGCCAACTGTATATGGTGATATACTGACAATATGTTAAGATGTACATCAGGTATGGACAGATGTGTGGACATAACTAAGTGGTGGGCCATCTTTGCAGATGGATGTTTGCTGAGGACAGCTCACAGGTGTGTCACAAGCAGTCCTACAATAACATGTAGAAACACTAAGCAATGTTTCTGTTAATTGAAGGGGAACACATACAACCTACACAGCGGTCAGGGTGTCACTGACTAAATCGCTTGACACCTGTAACACTTAAGACCTCCCATGTGCATATATCAGCACAATTGGCAAAGGTAGCATCGGTACACATTGTAATGCAGGCAATACTGCTGCATGTCTGTCATACGTATCATAAGATAGCAGGTGTTTGATTCACAGTACTGCCATGCGTGTTTGCTTGTGTGTCCATATATGCCACATATGGTGGGGAATACATCCCAATTGTTACTCACTCTCCTGTACACTGTTGTAGAGATCTGTACATACTGCATTGTAGAAAGCAAGATATAGGCAGGGGTGGGGTGTGTATCACACACATGTGAGCTAGCTGTATGTGAATGACATAGGTGCATTCAATTGTTGACTCCACAGTGTGTGTGTGTGTGTATGTATGTATGTATGACTGTCTGGTCCATGGAGTGAGGATGTATGTTACCATACTGAACAGATAGGACCCCTAACCCCTCCAGGTGATGCAATCTACTACCCTGTTGATGCCGTTGATCTTGGGCATTAATGATTACCTGTACATGTGTATTCTGTGTCACGCCATGTGGGTGCATAGTACTGTAATGGTGATTACCACATAGGCAGGGGTCCTCACCTCAACACAATCAAGTGTGTGTGTGGTAGTGTCATTGACCCCGTGCATGTGGGCGTGTTACTGTGTGTCTGAATACATGTGTGCGAATAACGGTGTGTGTGTGTGTGTGTGTGTGTGTGTGTGTGTGTGTGTGTGTGTGTGTGTGTGTGTGTGTGTGTGTGTGTGTAGTTGTGTGTTCTCATCCTGTATTACTGCTACACAGTGAGGCCTCAAGCTATCAACTGGCCTCTACCCTTGTCATCAGCTAGACTGCTATGTAAACTCCCCGCCCCATGTAACTGTACCTGTGATGTCACCCGGTATGGATGTCATGTCTCTAGCCACTGTAGCTCCCATGCTCCTGGATCAGTAGATGTGTAGACATCTTTGGAATGTCAGCCTTTTTAGCAGTGAAGTTGAAGCTACAAATAGCATGCTGGTATTGCCATACATACCTGTAAGTAGTCCACATTTACACATGGAAAACTAACTGCAAACACTGACACTCAAAGGCACATGCAATTAGACCTGAAGGAGGGAAGCAGGACATCATGACCAACATGGTGTTACTGTTGTTACCAAGACACATGCTGTGAACAGAAAACAATGCATTCTAAACCTGTACTACATGGTATGTTTGCTGTGTGTCAACAGTACACAACAATTGTAATCTACACTTATCTCCCTACTCTGTTCACTCTGTGCATCAGACCATATGAGCATGTCCCTGCACCAATGGTGTGGATGACAGGGATGCGGCACAGACATCATCATATGCACAGGGTGATAATGCTTGCCAGGGGCCTAGGCTGCACCAGTGGATGACATCATGTGTGTGGGTTAGGGCCTATGATCTAATTGGCCATGTGTGGTTATGCATGTGTGTGTTGCTGTGCTCTACAGATGTTTCTGGTGTGTACGTGTATGTTTGCACACAGTTCTTCCATGTGTCTGGCCTACACAGGGGTATTGACAGCTCCAGACTGTACAGACCAGGTTTTACAGGTCACGGTGTCTGGCCACAGCCATGTGACCTGTGCCTGCCAGGGGTTGCATGGGCACTACCAGGCAGAGGTGTAGATTGAGTACTGTCCACTGGAACATTGTCCCCATTGGGACTGTCCAGGGCCACATGCACATGGCCTGCTGTGTCCTGATGTGGACAGCACAGCACCAGCTTCACTGCTGCTGCTACCTCCACTATGGGAGCGGGCATGTGAGGTAGCTCGTTCACATAGACCTGCACCAGGTGACGTAGCTGGCCTACATCCACATGCCCTATGCCTCACTCCTACCAGATGTTCCAGAACAGACAGCTCACGCTTGCAGATTGTCATGCCACGGTCAAGGATTCCAACCATGACACCCAATCGTCTGTCCAAAACCTCAGCAATCTGCTGTTGAGCATTTGTCATTGCCTGGATGTTGTTGTTTAAAGAATGGATAGCAGCCCTCTGAAGCCTCTGCCCTTCTCTGTTCTGCCATTCAGTACGTGCCTGTGCTGCCATTACAGCCTGAAACATGCGTCTGGTGACACCAGGTCCTTCAATGAGCAACACTGGCCACATGCCTGTGTGGCCCATCTCCAGTCATTTGCCTGACACCATGGTGTGAATACACACCTTCCATAGCCACCACACTTTCCTGTTCCAAGCTACCACATGCCAACTGTCCATCTATGGCCACTGATGATGGGGTATGTGTTGGCATGAGATCTGTGTGCAGGGATGAGGGGGATATAGGTGGAATGGCAACCAATGGCACAGATTCAGCCACTAACAACCCTGCCTGTGCCTCAAGCATATGTTTATCATCACTGCTAGAGTCTGTGGGGACACTAACATTAGATGGACTGCAGTAGGGTAACACACCTACATCACCTGTAAGGGCAGACAAAGACTCTACATTACAATACAGACACAGACACACACAGACACACACCATGCATTTGATTTGACAGAAGGCATGTAACATGCATGTGATACAGCAGATGGCAAGCAGCTCAGACAATAATAGTGGCAGTTATCATACATCCCTGGGTTGCACACAACAGCATGCATGTGTCATAGCAGAAGCCATGCATTTCACACAATCATGGTAGTAAGCATGCACCCCTGTGTTACACCATGTGGACCAGCACAGATTAACAGTACACATGGCTGATGTGTGGCATATGACCTTGACATTAACATGTAGTATGACATGTAATCTGCTGACATGTGCATTGACATGCATATATTTTTAACACAATGGTGTCCTCTCACATATACAGTGGGGTAATGGTGTCACATTGCAGTGTTGTCTGTTTGCCCTACTGATAAAAGGCACATTTAGCAGATGTGCATGAACATTGCCGGGTATTATGAGGCATCTATATTGCTATACAGTGTGAAGTACAGACAGTGCCATTGCATGGAAACATGAGGCATTGTGGTTGCTATACAGTGTGAATTACAGACACAGTGCATAGCCATGACTGTGTGCATACACAATGCATATATGCTGTGGATTGTGACCCACGTCGCTGAGGTGTATACACACTAAACCATGATGTGGAATGTGTGACACAGGTCACTGGCCATATGGATGACACCCCTGCACATCTGCAAACATATTTTAGCTGCCTGGCAACCATGTCCACACATGGCAGACTTGTCAATACACCATGTCCCACATGGCATTTGTGTACCACACACATGAGGTGTACGGCTGACAGTGATGTCCAACAGCAGCAAGGGAAATGTACTGTATCGGTGGCCTGATGAGGTTGTCTGTATACGTATGTGGATGCTGTACAGGTGACTGCTGTCATGCTGTGACACAGTCATGATGTTCAACACATCTTATGTGGTCAAATGATGTTATTCCTCCACAAGCTGTGCACAGGCCTTTAGGATGTCCAGTGTTCCACATCTGCAATATAACAATTCAACAAAGGCTATAGTTGGACCATGTGTGGCCAATGTACAACAGGGTGTACACACAAACACATCACATCTACTGTGTGTTGCTACATGTCTCTGGCCATGTGTGAACATGTGTTGGCCAAACGGTTGTGATGGCCATCTATCTCACATGTCTGTGTTGTCCCATATAACATACACCCATATATGTCATACTCCACTGTCCACAGGGTTACGCAGACAAAGGGTTGTATGTTTGGTATGTGGGGTATGTTTTATGGGATAGTGAGACAATGTTGCAGCCGGCCCACTACATGTCATGGACATGTCAGATGGCACATCACAATGTGTGCACTCATAGCAGGGGCATAATCCATAATGGTGAATCCTGTGGGCTGCCCATACTCCAGCTCACTGTGTAGTACTTTTTGTGTACCCCACATGTGTAGTTCTGATGTGTAGTACATGTTCCTACATTGAACAACATCTCCACTGTTGTATGCACAGTCACGGACAGAACCCACACACTGAGGGTAGCATACCCTAGGTCCTTCTGTAAATCAGTTACAATTGACGTCCCCCAGGGCTCGGTCATAGGGCCCCTCATGTTCGGTATACGCTTCTCTGAGGCAAAGGCTAGCACAGGAGGACTTACCCTGAAATGGCTTGCAGATGACTGAAAACTAGGGGCCATGATAGATTCCCCAGCTGATACAGACACCCTCCCTACATACATTAGATGTAATAAGGGATCTTAGAACCCAGCAGATAGCATTCACTCCTTTGATAACCATATTGGCAAGGTGGTGTGGATATCCTTCTATGTGGCCCCCTATTCTCTAATGAGTTTATAGCCAAAACAAAGGCAGCCATTGTGCCTCTCTGCTTGACTTGTGAAACACATTAAAGGGTACAATACCCCATTTGGGATGTACCTTATGAGACAAGAGCAACGGCTTGAAATACCACAACATTACCACACCAAGAGGAATACTGACCTCCGAAGGATGACGTATGCAGCCCAACTACAGAAACCTCAACTATACTAGTTTACATACCGCATACTCAGAGGTGATCTCTGCTGAACATACAAGGCCCATGTCCAAAACAGTATTGATGAATATGCTCCACATAAGCAAAAGCCCCTGAGAGCCACATTCTCAGGGATATGTACCTAAATGCAACGATGTCTAGGATGTGCTGGAGGGATATATTCCTGACCCGGACACTCCCTATGCTTTGGAACATGATTCCTATGTACATCAGGCAGGGACTCTCACTAGCACTCTTCAAGAGATACCTCGATGGGTGGATGGGAGACAGACATGTACACCAGGGATCACTGCAGTGGCTCTGCTGTACAGAGGCACAGGAAACTAATGGCTCTGCTGTTCACAGGCACAGGACACTAACCTAGGGAGGTGCCACAAGTCAAAACATTGTAACTAGGCTTATGAATGGCCTTGGCCAGACAGCATAGTACCTAACTATGAACCTATGAAGCTATTACATGTCCTTTGTGCATGGATAATTGACTAGCTCTTCCATTTCAATTAGCTATCATGCTGATACACTGTCTGGTGACTACAAGTCATATGTATCATGTTATTGTGTATTGTACACGCCAATAGACATACCTGATGTTTGCATAACAGTAATGCTATGTAAAATGTTAGACATATCTACCTACAATACTGTACATTACACATTTGTGCCACAATATCCCACAATGCAAATCATAATTGCACAGCAGGCCCACCTTAGACATGTTATTCTCAGTTATATGCCCATACATATGCCTACTGTTACAGTATATCAACATATGCTATCCCCTGTTATTGCGTGTTCTACTCCTGGCAGTGGTAGTTTTACTTCTCAGAGTGGGCACTATTAGTACAAGGGTAAATAACACACATTTCAGCAGTTCTGGGCAGCTTTGCCCGTGATCTGCGTGATATTCAACAAAGGTTAGACCTGTGTTGCGCATATTCATGTAGTCATGTTTAAATGCCACTTACCAGCACTTATCGGTGCAAAAATCCACTAACATGTGCTTAAACGTGCTCCAATGACCTGCATCCAACATCCATTATTTGGGACATCAGAATTACGTAACAGCCCTTGCAGGTCATGGAACCGGGGCCATGAATGACACAGTCAGTGGCTTTACCACTGAGGCATCTGGGATATGTACAAGTGTTATGGTGTTTAGTATGTAGATTGTACTATGGCTGTTCCTCCATACTGCAAACAAATGTGTAACTCAGGTGGTGTACATATGGATGATACCTGTTAATGGTATGTCCAAGTGAGGCTTAATGGATATGCTCCAGCTATGGGAATCCATGTCTCAGTAAGCCACACACTGTAATGAGCTACACCTTGCCACAACCATAACTGGAGAATGCTGGGGTGACAGATACCTGTCGTGTGTACTCCCCATGCTTTGGAACTACATCCCTGATTACATTATATGAAGCCCCTCATTAACACACCAGGGAATCCTTGCAGAGTGGGTGGGGAACAGTGGTTACACCCCAGGAATCCTGTAACTGGCTCTGCTGCACAGAGGGACAGTTAATCAGTGGGGTGGTGACAGCAGACACATTTTGGCTAGGCTTATGAATGGCCTCTGACAGTTAGGCATGTACCTACCGATGTACCTAGGAACTTATACATACAGTATCAACACATGCTGTTAGCTTAATTTACTGTTCAGGTATTGACTTACCTTGTGCCAATAGCAATTGTATGTGCAATAGTTGAGGGCTGCCTATGTAGGATGCACACAGTAGACCACCTATACATGACAATTTACAGGTGGTCGTGTGTGTGCGCCATCCATGTTTACTGTGTGTGCAGGTGGAGAAGTGTGTCAGTCCATAGGGGCCTACACTGTCAGTGTATGTGCTATACGTTCCCTCTTTGCCAAGGCATGGGCATACTGGGCACACCTCCATCTGCCTACTGGGGCTGGCACAGGGTGTTCGTGGTCTGAATCCCACTGTGCCTGTGGTGCCCTTGGCAATTGCGTTGGGCTGTGAGGGCCTTCACCATTATGTCCCTGCTGCAGCTGTTTCTGCAGGATCATATTATGTAGCATGGCACATACTATGAAGATGTGGGCACCCGTGCATGGAGAGTACTGCAAGGCTCCACCAGATATGTCCAAGCAACGGAACCATGATTTCAGCATCCCAAACTGGTTTGTGCGTGTGCCTCATTATGGCGATCTTGCATGGGTGTGTGTGCATTTCTGATGGGAGTCATCATCCAAAGCTCCAGTGCATAGCCAGCATCCCCCCAAGGTGGCCATATGGGATGTCTCCCCTGACAAATACCTGGTACAGCTGTGAGGCATGCCAGATGTGGGAGTCATGGTAGCTTCCAGGGCTGCCAGCCACACATCCATGATAATGCCCTGGGCATTGCACATGACCTGGCAGTTGATGGAGTGGTATCCCTTGTGGTTTATGTAGTGCCTACCCTGCTCACCGGGTGTTGACTTGATGTGTATGTGCATGCAGTCTATTGCACCCAGTACCTCAGGTAGTCTGCCACATGGTGGAAGAGGTGCATATTGCTGTCCAACTCCTCCTGAGTTCAGGGGAAGTATATATGCTCATTGGCATGTGGTAACATGGCATCCAGGAAATGGTGGCGTACCCTGGATGCTGATGCCTGTAAGATCCCCATGATATCTCCAGTTGGCCTTTGAAAGGTACCTGTGGCTAGTATTCTCAAGCTTACACATCCTCCATGTCCACTGGGATGGGTTCCCCTCTGTTGTTTCTGGCTCTGAGGCATGGCCAGCACAGCTCAATGATTTGCTGTATGATGTCCCTGTCCACCCTGTAATGCTGTATTATCTCCAGATCATCTAGCCCCTGGTAGGTTACCCTTGGTCTGAACACTCTTCTCCTCCAGTGCCTGAGGTGGTTGTCAGCATCATCCTCCACACCACCTTCAGTCTCCAACAAATGCTGATGAATCAAAGCTATGGCAGCTCCCAACATGTACATTTTAAAAGTTCCCCATCTGTTTACACCAATGGTGCAGTATTTGGGAATACACAAGAGTGTGTGAGGTGCCTTCACACTTTATACTATTGTTCTTTGGAAGCTGATGATATCATAGGGTGTGCATGTACAATCCAAGCTGCAGGGTATCTTACTTATAGATTTTACCACAGTTACTGCTATTGTGGGGCCCTTGGTGTTGAATTACACTTGGCTGCCGTGGATCATCTCTTGCCCTTGCCTTCATTTTTCAAACCCATTCCCCTCCCATTGTCAGGCATGCATCCAGCAGCCTGTTTTCTTGTTTTGTACTTTCCCAACCCAGGATTGTGTTGCAAAATGTGTTCTGTAGCCAATCTACAGCACGTTTGCTTTGTTCTGCTGTGACAGTTCTCTTTTCTTTGCAATCTGGCACCTCCCCTTTCCTGTTCTGCAGGTTGCTTCTAGTAGCCTTGTTAGCTACCGTCAATGGCCCACTGTGAGTTAATAGGTGTTAATTACTCAGTTGTACTCCAATTACCCTGCTGCTGCATTTCCTTATGGTCTTCCCATAACCTTCCTGTTTCAGCTGTTGTGCGCGCCGCGTGCAGCCATTTACCGGGTTTCGAGTGCATTGTCATCTGCGTACACATGCACTTTCAGTCACCTTGTGCGCTCTCAGCTAAGCAAAACTATGGCTACATCCACATCCCTATCCTGCAGCTTTGCTTAGCAACGGGCAACCCGGATTAGCAATGCTCCAATGTGCTTACAGCTACGGTAGCACACCCCTCTCCTGATGTCATGTATACCTCCAGGCCACTCCTCGGTGTTATACTGCTATGCCGTGTGGTACAGCCTTACGCCGGCAAGGCATTTGTGATTCAGTATTACTTGCCTCATTTGCATGGCATTGACTACTAATTCCTAGTTACCGCACCAAACACTGTCAGACCCTTAGCAACCCTTAGCAACCCTTGCGCCTTGGATGTGGTGTAGCATGCATACCATTGACTATTATGGCAAAATCATGATTTGTGTTACATTGCAGTTTTATGACATCTATATATATTTTCCTTGTGTTCCCATTTGCACACTCATGCACTGTGGATGTACTTTGCGTTATTGTGGCCATGACATTAAATGTTATTTTTCATGTGTTGTGCATGTTTGTTTATGCCATTGGCTGTATGTTTAGCCATTGGCATATGTTATCTTTGTAATACGTAAGTTTGGTCTGCTTTCATGGCTCCGATGTTCTGTTTGAAAAAATGTAAACCTTTTTTTTGGTTTACATTTCTGTATGCTTACGCTACGCCTGCACCACTTCATGAATCACTATGTACCTTCATTTGCATGCTGCACTACTGCACATGGGGTGATTAGCATACACGCACCGAGAGCTGTGCAGCTCTGGCATACACTGGTAGTGCACGTGGAATCGGCTTGTACCTGAATCGCTCGGTGGCCATATTTGGCATTAGAATGCCTACACTACACCTGCACCTGGCACAAGCTTCATGAATCCAGGGGATAATCTTCATATCCAGGCAAACAAAAAGTATGTACTTTTAACTTATTTTTGTCTATAACATACCTCAGCATTCTTTATTTTTTCTTTCCACTGATTCTTTTAAATGAATATTTAATATAGGACAATTCTAGTTATGCTAAATAAAATCAGGTCATGCTACTTTAAGCAAAATTTTAGTTAATTAACATAACATTAAACTAATGACAAGGAGCATACAAGAAAGCATTATCTGTTATAATTCAAATCATCTAATAATATGTATGAAACAAATGATAAACAGAATTCATTTATATAATAACCCTGGTTGATCAGTATGACTGACCAAATAGAATATTATAATGTAGTAAGGATTCCCTTGAATGTGGCTTTACTTGGAATATTGACATACTAAGTGCATTTGAAATGGTTAAAACTAACGGCTTTTCCATTTTTAAAAAAAATGTATGTTCAATTAAATGTTGGACTCGAAGAAGCCGTATATTGATAACTTTTCTACTGTGAATATTCGCGAGCTTGCACGAATGTTACTTAGCAGCTAAAAAGAAAAGACACTTCACACACACATTCATTCAAAATATTCTACTGTTGATTAAATAGCATTTCAGGAAGTGCAATGCTCATATTGGGATATGAGGCAAAAGTCACGAATAACCTATGTAACACTTGAACTATCTTACTTATTAGATAGAAAACTGTAAAACTCAAGATACTACTGAAACATATTCTGTTATAAAACTTTACCTGTTTATGTCATAAAATAAGACACCAGCCAGTGGAGGAAATAGAAGTTAATTCAGATAAACATAAGAAATACATATTAACACTCACGTATTTCTCCCTTCCTTTTCTCACTTCCTCAGTATTTGAAGGGGTTTTTAAGGTGGTACACGCCACCTCCAAACACAATTAGATGAACAGATAGTAAGAGTAACAAATCATTATTACTCATACTATAGAAAGTCAGAGGCTACTGTAAAAGTCTTTCTCGCAATGTGCAAGAGACGCTTGTGCTTGACTGCATTCTCTTGGTGACTCTGTATGTTTAAAGTTTATACTATGAAGTGAGAACAGCATTACAGAAAGGACCCCTATAGAAACTGTTTTACTTGGTAACAATAGATTATTACACAGATTCCCGAGTCAATAGGGACCCATTGCTTATCTGATCAAAACATTTTTTAAATGGTAGATACTGTGAGGCTTGTTAAATCCATGCTTTGATGACTTTTGAAAGGGAGTGTATGCATGTTTACACAGACACTGACTCACTTGAAGCTAGGAAGGAAGGGGCACTTCCACTGATATTCTCACAGGTTAGCCTGGAATGGAGCGCATAGCTTGCCAGAAGGAGTGAAGTGAGTCAGGAGATGGAAGCATGAGCTATGAATATCCTGTACTTTGATATCAGTTGTTCTGGCATGCAGGAGTCTACTAACACACAGCATAATGGGGATATGAGTGAAAATGACACTGTACTTATTTATTGAAAACTTCATAAAATAAGAGCAAGCAAATACAAAATCACCGTGAGGAAAGTAAAGACCATTACCCTCAAGTGCAAGAAACATATACTTACACATACTTACTTATCCCTTCTTTGCCTCACTTTTTCAATAGAGTAGGGTTTTTTAAGGTGGTATATATCACTATTAAATACAATCTGATGTACAGAAAGCCTACTAATTCATGAACCCCTATACGCAAAAGTAATTAAACACATAGGTTAACAAACCAGATGAGGAATCAATAATTACTTGCATTAAACATGAATTGATTGCAAGCAAAAAGCAACAACAAATACTGGATGTCACAAAATAAAAATTAAATAAATCATATAACAGAAACATACATTGTGAAGGACTTACAGAGAGACTTTGCTTACATCAGCAATCAAGTGAATTGGGAAATAAGGATGGTATAAGAAGGAAGTTACATAGTACACATCCATAAAGTATCTAATTTTAATCTTGCAACAATAGTAATGAGCCTTTCATGACCTGTAAAATACACAAATCTTAATGGACATTTTAATTAAGGGGAAAGTTGGAAATTACTTCTGTAAACAAGTATGTACTGAACATATTAACACTCAGTAGTTTGAATCCAGAACAGCAGACAGACATTATGAATGACCCAGGAATATCACTCATATGACATTAATAAAAATACAATATATGCTTTGTCAAAGCATGCTAATATAAAATTGATGTTATAATAACATTTTAAAAACACACATAGCCCAAAGGAGGAAAAGGTCTTAGACAAAAGAACTGCAGTGAGAATACTATTCCACAGGTGGATGTAAGCACTGTAAAATAATAAAATCTTTAAGTTGGTGAATTCTGCCATTGAAGTAATAAATCTAGACAATGGTGCTACTCAAATAAACATTTTAGTAATATGAATTCATATCGAGTAAAAGAAATACTCAAAAACAACAGTTGCTATGATCTCACACTTGGTAATAGGAGAAAAGGGGAAAAAAGAAAAAAGAAAAAAGAAAACCCATATCTTAAAGTATACTTCATTGAAACATGTACTGAAAAAAACTTGATTTATTACTAATTTATAAACAAAACTCAACTTGATCACATATGTATAATAAACAGAAATAAAAGTGTATTATTATATATAATACTTATATAAGTATTATTATACTTGTATATAAATATCAATCATTTGTAAGATTGATGATGTTTCAAGCATAAGCTATATAAGAAACATTATTACAAAAATAAATTTCATATAAATTCATAGAGTTGATACACTGTTACACAATTTTGTTTATCAAATATGTATTTTAGTAATTGTATCTTAAGGAATTATCATCTGGTCACAGTATGATTGCATGCATGGTAAAACTTGGTTTTAACCATGTTTAAGATATATAACAAAAAGTACATAACTTGTAAAGAGTTAATAACTACATTTGAGAAGATGTACAAACTCCATACTTTGGTTATATTTAATATTAGATAATTTGTGACTTTACTCTAAACATTGCTACTTTCAATTGAAGTCAACATATCTCCAGAAAACTTAAATTGGAGCTCAGAGAATGGCAAATTCTCTTTTTTCTTGTTGGTGGATATGAGAGATAATCCGAAAGAATATTTTTTTCTATCAGATTAGAAGTGTATATCACTTCATGTTTATGGCTGGGATTATCAAAATGTTTGATTACTTGGTTGTTTTATGTACTTAATTTTGAATCATTTATTTTTTCTTTCTTTTATTGGTCTGATCTTAGACATAACCTATGTTCTTTAACTGAAAAAGATAGCCTCTCTACAACAAATAAAATCAACAGGGATGTTACACAATTTCCATGTCATGAAACAACATTAAACATATATCAAATCATAAATTCCTTATAAATACGATCAAAAGGAATGGACTTAACCATACTTTATCTAAATACCAATGGATTAAATAACCCAAGGAAAAGATCAAATCTATTAAGATACCTGAAATTAAATAAAGTACAAGTAGTATTTATTCAAGGAACTAACTTTAAAACAAACAATAATTATATGTGGAACCCTAATGAATATATAAAATTATCACACTCATCATTTTAAAAAAAATGACAAGAGGAGCATTAATTTTATGGAAAAAAAAATGTTACTAACCATCAAATCTTATACAACTATGAAGACAAGAAAGGACTTCTAGCAATTGTAATAGTGACATTAAACAATATAATCTGGACACTAGCAAATGTGTACTGGTTTCCAGGAATAGGGGTTGGGACAGTTAAAAAAACATATAGATCTAATCACCAAAGTATATAAGGGAAACCTGATAGCAGGAGGGAATTTTAATTGCATCTTGGATAATTCTGAGACCACAAATAAAATAAGTCTTCATATCAGACCCGTAGGGAAAGCTCTTAAAAAATGGACTGAAAATCTAAATATAATTGATTCATACGAATTCAAAGAAAGTGATTCTTTATTATTCTCTCATCAAGACCATAGATATGGTACTCAAACAAGAACAGACAAAATATTTATATCTCAGGAGCTAAATATGAAAATAATAAATTTTTCCATAATTCCATGCCCTATTTCAGATCACAACTCATTAATTCTTAAATTACAAACTGATTATAAGAAATTAATCTTTACAACAAAAATATCTGTGTATATCACAAAATAAAACAATTCAAACCTTAGCTAGATTCAGAAATACAATTCTTTTTAGATACAAATCACACTGAAAAATCAAACATAATAATCTTATAGGATACCTTGAAAGCATACTTGAGTGGGAAATTACTTTCATGGTTTAAAAATAAAACAAAAGAATGGGAGTCAGAATTACATAACATCCAAAAATAAATCACAGAACTTAATAATGAATCTAGAATCTCAACTAACAAAAAAAATTGATGAACTAAACAAAAATATAATAAAATTCTAACACATAAAACTAACTTAGCAATAGAGAATTTAAAACATAATTCTTACGCTACCTCATCTAAACATATGCATAATTTAACAATAAGAATTAAAAGAGAAACTATTGAAAACTATATTATAAATATCATACACAAAGGGAAATTAAAAAACAAAAAGGTATCACACATAAGTGACATTATTGATGCTTTCAAATATCATTACACTGAACATTATAGAGATAAGTCCTAATTTAATCTTTTAGATATGGACTTAAATTTTGCCAAAATAAAAGCAATACTGAAAAAATTAAAACTAGATATTCAAAAACAAATATCCCAGGGGCATGGCCAAGGATGAACACAGGATAGCAGCAGATTTCTTCAGCTCCACCAACTTAACTGCACTGACAGGAAATAATTACTTTAAAATTCAACTAATGAAATAATTTTCTTTCTAAATACGTTTAGAATATCAGTTTCTTGAATAATATCTAAAAAAGAAAGAAAATTTAAATAATTTTCTTGTCAGAAATCATCTTGGAAATTTCTCTTTCACCACCTCTGTTCAGAATGAGTTCCAGCAAGGCAAACAGTCAGGATTCCAGGATCAAGAAAGAGCTTCAGTCTTTGATATCAACTATTCAGCAACTAACAACCAAAATGGACAAACTGGATACTAAAATTGATAATTTCATAGAAAAAACTACAAAACAAATGGATTTGTTACATCAAGACTTGCAACATCAGAAAGCTCAGATTACAGGTATAGACGAGACTGTTAATGATATGGAGAACAGAATCCAGGAAGAAGAAATTAACATTGAATTTTTACTGAAACAGAACGCACACCTACAATCCAAACTTGATTACCTGGAAAACAGATCTAGACGCAATAATATTAGGATTTTTGGACTGCCAGAAAATATAGAAGGTAACAACATTACTTCCTTTTTAAATACTTGGCTTCCCAAAACTTTAGACTTATCAGAAGCTTTTACTTTTGGTATTGAAAGAGCCCATAGGTCCTTATCTAATTTTAACTCTAATAAAACGTATCCTAGATCAGTTATAGTAAGATTTTTATCATCTTATGACAAGGAGATGGTATTAAAAACTGCATGGGCTAAAGCACCTATACAAATTAATGAGGCAACTGTGCGTTTTGACAATGACTATTCTTCCTTGGTAATAACTAAAAGAAAAGTTTTTTTGCCATTAATAAGAGAGCTTAAGAAAGCACAGTTCAAAACTCACCTTTTATTTCCTGCCAAACTAAAAATCTTTTTACCTGATGGCCCTAGAATTTTTGAAGACTTAGACTCTGCTTTGCTGTATATTAAAAAAAATAAGATATTAGATAAAATAGAAGATATGGAATGGGCAAGTCCTTCGTTAAAGAGGATGGCAACAGGAACTTCTTGGAAGACTTCAGAGAAGCAAAAAAGACTAAAGAACAAATGACAAGTTCTATATTTTTTTCTCTCTTTTAAACTCTTCAAATACAGTTATTGCATCTCCAGAAAACCACAAATATTTTAAAGATTTATTCAAAGTTACTTTTTTGTGTGCAAAGAACTGTTTTTGTTTCATAAATAGTCAATCTCTCTGAGGAACAAATAATATGCTATGAATCAACGTGTTTCTCTTTGTGATAAAGAGACCTAAGGTTAGTAATTTGATACATTTCCTTCTCTTCTTGTTTTAAATAATGGCATTCTTTCTAAACTATGCATTTAGTGAGGGGTGGGGGAGGGCAAGGAGAGAAGTATGATGAAAAATATGGAATAAGTGAAATAATAACGTATTAGTTCTTTAAAATTATATATGCTGTTTCAACACTGTTGCTAAATATTATACCATGACTTAATTGCTTATACATGATTTTAAATAATATGTCATGATATAACTGCATATAATTAGAACTAAAATAGTTTTAAGTAATATGTCTCATGTTTAACATTATTAATACAAACAGCAAGTAATATATCTTTGTAGATACTCTTTGTAGTTTCCTTTTTTCTTTTTCTTCTCTCTCTCTCTTTTTCTTTTTTTTTTCTCTCTCTCTCTTCTTTTTCTTTTTTCTCTCTCTCTCTCTCTTTCTCTCTTATATATACAGTTATATGCTTCTGATAATACTGATATATGTATATAATAGGATTTGTATGAGAAAATGAAATGGGGCATATGAAAATAAGTTGTATAATATGTTAAATAACTGTAGGCTTGGTTCTACTGCCATAGAGACTGTAATGACTTGTAAAATACTTCGCGAAGGTTTTGCACTGTTTAGATTCATTTGTATTACAAAATGAATGTCAGCCACTTGCTTTTACTAAAATTCCTGCCAGAATGTTAAGGGAGACAATTTGGGATGTGGGTTACCTCGTGAATAGTGTCCTTGAGTCGTTTTAAAAGCTTCAACACTCAGAATACATGCAGAGAAGCTGAATACAGTCATTTTGAACTTTGACCCCTGATTTCACACTGACACATCGCAGATTCAAGAAGAACACTGTTTCAGGAAGTAGAACTGCTGTAAATGCGACTTTGTGATGAAAAACGAACTTTATGACATCTAAATGTGAGTTATTCTTTATAACAACTTACTTATTTAAGATGTAATTTATAAAATATAAAAGTTATAATGATTTTAAATGATTCAGTATGCCATAGTAAACAAGTGAGATATTTTAGAAGGCATAGAAGGTAAAACACATATACACATGTTTTTGAAAGCTTACATGACTGCAGCATATTAATGTATATAAATACTTATGATTTAAACATATGTAATGTTATAAATCATTTGACTTAACTAATTGACAAGCACAAGTATCATTATGATTATATCTTAGAAGAAACTGTCATGTGACATTTTTAAAGCTGCAGTTCAGATATATAAAATACAGATGGCTTTCATCACAATGATTTATGTATAACTAGGAATTAACATTGCTGTGCAGTATGATTTTAAACTTATGTATGAGTATAAATATTTTGTTTAATTGGCAATAATAAGTATGAGAAGAAAGCTTTGGTGCAAGTAATTTAAAGTTTTTAAAACTGTTAACTGCATTTCTATGACAGAAAGTAGGAATACCCTAATATATGTAATGTCTGAACCATAATTGCCTAAGTTATTGAATCCAAATGAACATAAGAACTTATTCTTACAAACTTTTAACAAACTAATATATAGATATGCCCCTTTTTTTTCTCTCTTTCTCTCTCTTCTCTGTTCCCATTATCAAGATTTTTAGAATGCTATTTTGATTATGAGTGTATTATACAAAATAGATGTACATAGTAATATGAGCTGTTTCTAAATGTTCTTATTTGTTTATATGAAGCTGATTTATAAATTGTTTAGCTTTGTCATACTAGATAATCTAATTAAATGAGGTTAACCTTAGTTAATAATAGTTAGTATTGAACTAATTTGGTGGCAGCTGAGGTACTGCTGCTTAGGATAGGGGGATAACTTGAGTGGTATGTGCTACTCAAAGTTGGAGTTCTTAACTCCAGGCTGGGTGCAATGTTTATTCCTAATATTGTTTTCACCTGTTTATTGTTGTTTGTATATAGTTCCGACATCCACATCACATTTTATAAACTCATTGTCACTACAAATAAAAGTGAAACCTATACAAAATTCTATAAGATTTTCAATAAATACAGCTATAATTAATGGTATACCTAAAGGAGGAGACATAATATCACTTATTTTGTTAATTGTTATTCTGATTATATGTTTTATATGTTTATAAAAGCTAAATGATTTCTCTAAAAGGAATTTCTTTAAACATTAATGGATTGAATAACCCATGTAAAAGGGCAAGTTTAATGAGATACATTAATTTGCATAGGGCCAACTTAGTATTCCTTCAAGAAACACATCTCCTGAAAAAGGATATTGATAAATTAGCCACTAATAAATATACAGTCTTGGTTAGTTCAGAACACACACAGAGAAAAAGAGGAGTGGCTATTTTATGGAATAAAAGTATGCCCATACCGAAAACTATTAAATCTTATAAAGATGATAAAGGAATGTTTTGTATGGTTACAATACAGATTAATGGAAAGACATATACATTAATCAATGTATATTGGATACCAGGAATTGGCATTAATACAGTGAAACACCATCTCAATAAGATCATATAATTTTCTATAGGAGATATTATTTTAGCAGGTGACTTTAATTGTATCCTAAATGAAAAAGATACTACTATAGGAAAAAGGAAAATTACATCTAATGCAAAACATTTAAAGGATTTTGTTAATTTATATCATTTGAATAATATTAATAATCAGATAGATTCGAAATCATTACCATACACTTTTTTTTCTAACAGATATAAAACTTATTCAAGAATAGATAGAGTCTTTATTTCTAACCAGATGGTAAGTGACTTAATTGATTCTAAAATCATTTCATGTCCTATATCAGATCATAATTCAATTGTCTTTGAGTTTATGATAAAAAGTACTTATAATGTTCAGATCAAAAGAATACCAGCATACTTAACTCAACTAAAAGACTATAAAGATTATATACTTTCAGAAGTGCAACATTTCTTAGACTTAAACACTACACCTGATGTCTCTATTGTTTATATTTGGGATGCTTTAAAATCATATTTATATGGACAAAGTATTAGATGGCATAATAATAAAAGGAAATCCTGGGACAAGGAATTACTAGATATTCAAAGCAAATTAGACTCATACAAACATAATAATAAAGAAAATATTATGGACAAAAAAGTCATTGAGGAAATAAATAAATTAAATGAGAAATACAAAGAAATTTTAACTCATAAAGTTAAAATAACATTAGAGAAATATAAGTTTTTGTCTTACTCAATAAGTCCCAAATACTTACATAGACTTAAAAATAAAACAAAAAGGTTGAATAAACAAAATCATATCAAAGAAATTTTCTCTCCAGGGAAAAAGACGAATGTTTCTAGTTTACCAGAAATATTAAATGAATTTAGAAATCACTTTCACAAAATTAATCATAATAACATTAACATGGATCCTAAAGATAAAATAAAGAAATTTATAACTAAAAACATGAACAAAAAACTTAACAAACAACAGACTAAATTAATGGATAAAAATATTTCATATACAGAGGTTATTACACAAATAAACAAACTTAAATCAAACAAAGCACCAGGTAATGATGGTATTATACCAGAGATCTATAAAATTCTTCCCAAAAGTACTTACTCATTAATACATAAGGTTTTTATTTTGGCCCAAAATGAGTTAACAACTCCCCCATCTTGGCAATACACATTTATTTCACCAATTTTAAAACCCAATAAAGACCCAAACAGATGTACTTCATATAGACCTATTTCATTACTTAATGTTGACTATAAAATGTTTATGAGTATTTTTGCTGATAGATTAAAGACAAATCACCCCAGGCATAATAGATATAGACCAGACAGGCTTTATTGTAAATAGAAATACTTTTGATAATTTAAGGAGAACTTTAACGTTAATTGATTTTGCAAATAGGAAAAAGAAAGATTTAACACTTATTAGTCTCGATATAAGTTCAGCATTTGATTCAGTAAGTTGGGACTACTTGTTTATCTTACTGAAGTGCACAAACTTCTCTGATGCATTTGTAAATCTAATTGAACATCTATATAAAGGAGCTTTGGCTTACATTAAGATAGGAACATATGTCTCACAAAAAATACCCATTTTAAAAGGTACAAAACAAGGGTGTCCACTCTCTCCACTATTATTTACTTTAATAATGGAGCCTTGGGCTAATTTGATTAGAAACAGTACTGATGTAGAAGGATTTGATATAGTTGAAAATACAGTATCTAAAATTCAACTTTTTATAGATGATGTTCTAATTACATCAGCAGGATCTAACTCTTCTATGCAGTCCTTATTTGATAAAATGATGGATTTTAAAAATATCTCTGGTTTAATATTCAATGAAGAAAAAACTAAAATATTACCAATATACACACAAAAAAATGTCCTCATTAATGATTTTAGCAAATATATACCCAACTCAGCTCAGATAACCTACTTAGGTATAATATTAACTAAAGATATTAAATCTATTATACATAATAATTATAGTAACTGTCTTCTTAATATACAAAATATTTTCAATAGCTGGAATAATATGTTTTTTACCATGGAAGAGATACTCACTGTTATTAAAATGATAATATTCCCTAAGATATTATATTTAATACAATCAATAATTTTCCCACCTACAAAAATAATTATTAAGAAATTGAATTCATTAATGTTAAATTTCTTATGGGCACCTAATAGACCTAGGATTGCATTAAAGAAACATACTAATAGCTGGTCTCAAGGGGGCATTTAATTTCCAGACTTTAATTTATATACTATATCCTCTATTATAAAAGTTATTACTTTGTTAATAGATCAGTCATATGTTGCAAGATGGAAAGATTATTGGGAACTAATTAGCATTCATTTCATGAAAATCTCTTTAATACATAAAAATATTATTGTAAATAACCCCATGTTATGGTTACTAAAAGAATTTTGCACTTAATTTATTACACCAAAATATATAGTTAGTTACCCATTAAACAGTATTATCAGTTATCGTAATTTTATATTCATGCATCCTAAGTATAAGGAATGGAATTTTATTCTATTCCCTATAATGTATACACAAGGTATGCTTTTGTCAACCACCTCTGAAAGAACTCTTTTAGTCGCAGAGAATGATCTAAAGTATTGGTATCAGTTGCTATCTGATAATAAAGTAAAAAATTTAGACTTCTTAAAGCAAGAATTTGATTTGAGAGAAACATGTTGGTTAGAAATTCAGACTTTTAGACAACATCTTATTAATAAAATTGATTTAATGTCTTTAACAGTTAAAGAATCTCTTCCAATACTGATTGATTACTTGATATTAAATTTACAACATAGAGTTTCTGATAAAGGTAAGCTCTCACACATACATAAAATTATCAGAGAAGAAACTCCTTACAGTTCAGATACCTATTGGAATTATTTCATTTCCATTAATGGTGAATCACCAAAACAACAAGATAAAGAATATATATTGGAATCTGCTTATAAAACTACTTCTTCCATTAATTGGAGTCTATTTACTTGGAAATTTTTACATAGATCTTTCTATACACCTTTAATGATGAATAAAATAAATAATAAAGACAACTTATGTAAAAGATGTAATGTAGAAATAAATGCTGATTGGGCCCATATGTTTTATGACTGTATAAAATTGAAGGAATATTGGAAATTAATCAATGATTTTTTGCAGGCCCTTTTCACAGATAATTTCTTTGTTTCTAGATCACTTATATTATTTAACACTCCTGTTCCTAAAAGTGTTAAAAAAGTTAAACTTCCCTTATTATGGTCTATTCTTGCAGTGGCTAGAAAAATAATAACCAGAAATTGGATCTCAGATACCCCTCCTTCATTTAATGAATTTAAAAATGTTATGACAGAAGTGTGTCTTATGGAATTGATGACAATAAAATCAAGAACTACTAGAAAAACATCTTATTATATGGGATACTTTACAAAACCTGTTAAAAAAATCTTAGTTTCAATAGTAAGACATTATAGTTTAATCAATTGATTTGATTTGTAGTGGATGTCTCTGTAAATACTTTGGTTATTTTATTGAATGTTATAACTATTTCTATTTTAATTGCTTGTATAAAATTGTTATGATATTTATTTTGTATGTTAAAAACAATAAACTTGTTTAAAAAAAAAAAAAAAAACATCCCAAAATGAAGTTACTGAAAAAATTAAGGAAAGTAAAAGCAATAAGGCACCAGGAATTGATGGAATAATAAATGAAATATATAAAATATTCCCAACTTTGGCAATATCATTATTTCATAGAACATTGAATGAAATACAATCACAAAACATAATACCACCCTCATGGAGATATTCTCTAATCACACCCATAGTAAAAAAAAACAAGGACCCTAAACAATGTAATTCTTATAGGCCAATTTCATTACTTAACAATGATTGTAAAATATGTCCATATTAGTCAACAGAATTAAAACAATCCTTGATACATATCATAAATGAAGATCAAACTGGTTTCATATACAGTAGACATACCCATGAGAATATTCAAAGAATTTTATCTGTTATAGACTTCTTAAGCAGAGATAATCAGGAAGCTCTTATAGTTACATTAGACATAGAAAAAGCTTTTGATGCACTTAGATGGGATTATTTATTTGTTTGTTTATTTATATTTGTTGACCGGGAGTGTCCGACTGGACGTAGGTCCATTTTCAGTGGAGGCCTGGGTAGAAAAGCTCCACAGTTAAAATAAACAGACAGTAGCCACATTGGATTACATAGCGATTAACAATTTACATAGCAATTGCTTACAACATATTTACAGATGAAAAACATAGTACATCAGTTGACAACTAGAATCTTTATCTGTGAAGTACATAACAGACATTAACAAATGTTACAAGAAGAAGTTCCTGCTGTATAATAAGTACTAGGCTTATGAGCATCTGAGCTTGCTATAATCAAGGTAGTTAGTGGAGTGGAAAGAAAGGTAGTGGTTGGATGGGGTGGGTGATATTAGAGTGGGAGTTGCAAGGGCATAGCCAGCATGTGTTTAGGTGCGCTTTTAGTAAAGTTTTGAAGTGAGTGCATGATGGTATGGAGGTAATTGTGGGTGGGAGGGAGTTCCATAATTTGGCTATGGTGCAAGAGAATAATGCTTCACCAGCAGAGTTATTGGCTTTAGTGATCTGCAAGTGATTTCTGTTGCTGGATCTTTGTGGTCTGATGGTGCGATAGGGTTGGAGTAGATTCTGGAGGGATGGGACATTTAGTGGATGGTTTACTAGTTTGTGGGCGAGTGAGAGTTGATACCATTGAAGGAGGTGAGGGAGTTCAAGCCAGCCCAGTTCAGCAAGTGAGAGACAGTGGTGACTATGGTAGGATGCCCCTGTGGCGAATTTGGCGATTTTGTTGTAGCAGGTCTCTAGCTTGTTTAGATCGCATTGCCTTAGGTTGGTATATATTGTTGAGGCATAAAGTAGGGTGGAGATAAGGTTGGAATTTGCTATTGAAATCTTTGCTGCTTTGGTGAGAAGTTGCTTATTTCTGTATAATGCTCCTAGTTTTTTGTGGACTTTTTTTATGATCATGGATATGTGAATGTCAAATTTTAGTTTATTGTCTATTTCCACTCCTAGCAATTTGGTGTGTTCAGTTGGGTATATAGTGGTGTTGTCTTTTGCTGTGATGTTAAAGTGAGAGTTGTTTTGAGTATGTTTGGTGGGTTGGAAGATGAGTAGTTTAGTTTTGTTTGGGTTGAGTATTAATTGGGCATTGAATAACCAAGTTTCAACAGACGAAAAGGCTTCCTGTGTGACTTTTTGCAGTTTGGGTAGGAACTGGGCTGAGCAGATGATGGTTGAGTCATCTGTGTATTGTATGAGTGTGCCATGTTTGGTGGCAGAGGCTAGATTATTGGTGAAAACAGACAAGAGTAGGGGTCCAAGGATGGATCCTTTGGGAACCCCTATGGAGACAGGTAGTTGGGGAGATATGTCATTTTGCCATACAACAGATTGTTGGCGGTCAGACAGGTAACTCTGAAACCAATTGGTGACTGATTGTGAGAAGGATAGGTTATTGAGGACAGAGATAAGTTGTTTGTGTGGGACCATGTCAAATGCTTTAGATAGGTCTAGGAAAGTAGCAGAGGAGAGATAGCCATTGTTTTTATGCTGGAGGATAGTGTTAGTAAAGGAGAGTAAGGCAGTGGTGGTGCTATGGTTTGGTCAGAAACCATGCTGAGTATTGGAAAGGAGGTTGTTAGTAAGGAGGTAGACTGAGACCCGAGAGTGTATGCATCTCTCAAGTATTTTGGAGAGTGGAGAGAGAATAGCTATGGGGCGGTAATTGGTTAGTTCTGTGAAGGGTCCACCTTTGTGGAGGGGAATTATATGTGATACTTTCCACAGTGTGGGAATGTAAATGACAGAGATTGGTTAATCAAGATGGATACTGGGTAGGCCAGAGCATCAGCTGGGATTTGTAGGTATTCACTTGGGAGGTTGTCTGCTGCTAATTTGGTGGGCTTAAGTGTAGTTAACAGTTTTTTATGTTGGAGGTAGGTACAGGAGAAAAAGAGAAGGCAGTGGGGAGATTACTAGTTGAAGGTGTGGGTTGGAGGGGAGGGGGGTTGTGTTGTTTAGCTAGTGATAGTATGGTTTGTGTGAAGTGTGTGTTGAATGAGGTAGCAATATTTTCTGAGGAGTGAGGGATGTTAGGAGGAGGGGTACTGCTTTCACCTGGGTGGAGGATGGAGTTTATGGAGGAGCAAAATTGTTTGGGGCTGTGTTGGGAGGAGTCTAGGGCAGACTGGTAGTATTGGAATTTGTCCTGTTTTATTAGATTTTTGACTATTGGGTAGTTCTAGGAATTTCTGTCTAGTTGAGGGGGCTTTGGTTTTGTGCCAGTGCTCCCAGGCTTTATCCCTGTTTTTCATTTCTGACTTAGTGGTTTATTGTAGCCATGGGGAGGGTTGTGCTTTGATTCTGGAAAGTCTTATGGAGGCATGGTTATTAAGGATGTTCAGGAAGGTAGTATTAAAAAATTCAACTGCATCATCAAGACTGAGGTACTGTAGAGGATGTCAGTTACATTCTTTGAGGGATGAGATGAATGTGAGTGGGTTAAAGTTTAGTTTTTTTACGTATTTGATGGTAGATGACAGGTTTAGCTTGGTATAGGTATTTTTTTAGTAGGAATGTTGGGGAGTGATCACTGAGGTTATCTGATAAGCAGCCGGTTATATATGACTGGGGGCTGTTACTGACTAGTATCCAATCCAGGGTAGTGTGCTTGCTCGAGTTTTTATTTATCCTGGTTGGTGACTGGACTAGTTTGGTAAAGCCATGAAGGTTTACATGATGGGTTGGATGGTTGCCAGAACAGGATTGCCAGTCAATATTGAAATCACCTAAAATTATAGTTTTTTGGGGGAGATGGTGTGTAGACCAGCTGAGGAGGTTTCAAGTGGAGGGATGTTTTGGCCAGGTGGGAAGTAGCATCCAATTATGTTGATGGTTTTGTTTTGGTTTATTTTGAGGTTGGTATATATCATTCCTTCATTGCCTATTTGTGGATGATTTTAAGATCTGGATGTTTAGATGCTGTTTAAATATTATAGCTACACCGCCTTCTTTCTTGTTTAGCCGGTCTACTCTTAGTATGCCATAACCTGTAGGGAATATTTGCTCACTGGTAATGTGAGATTTTAGCCAGGTTTCTGTCAGGATGACTATATTTGGGGAGTACAAGTCTATGGTGGCATGGATTTCATGGATTTCATGGACTTTGTTGGATATACTTCTAATATTTAGGCTTAGTAGAATGTCACTTGGCTTTCTATTAGCTGTAATATGGGAGAAGTTGTGGTTTCCTAGTCTGATTATGAGGATTGGGGTTGGAGATGGTAGGGCCAGGGTTGGGGTGGATGTCTCCACTTAGGGCTAGTTTTGATATGCATGAGGTTATTAGTTTTCTCAGTTTTTGAATGTGTTTGTTTATAATGGAAACTTTATGATTGCGCTCTGTGGGTAATAGGTATTGTGGGAGGGTTACTATGTTAAGTTGTAGGGATGCTTTATGTTTGAGTAATATAGTTGGTAGAATATGTGGGGTGTGCATAGGGATGGTTCTTGAGTTGGTGGGAGGGGAGCTGAGTGAGGGTGAGACGAGTGGTGGTGTGAGTAGTAGTAGTACAGTGGTAGTGGTTGAGTGGGGTAATGATGGAGCTTTGGTAGAATGTAAGATATGCAAGGAGAGTGCATGCAGTGAGCATAGGTAAGGTATGCTTGTGCATGTTAGTTGAGGAGGTGTGATAGTAGTGGGAAGAAGGAAGAGGTAGTGTTGGGTTAGCGCTGTGGTTGGCTATTGGAAAGATGGGAGGGGTTTGTGAGTGTAATAAAGGTGGGACCACAGGGGGCGGGAGGAAATAGGGGACAGGGTGGGGACCGAAGCAGGTAGAGATCCTGTTAGTTGCTTTTAGGAGGGGGCTGGAAACAATCAGGTAACAGAGTTAACTGATAAATGAACATATGATAGTGACAAGGGTGGTTATAGTTTTAAAAATGTTGCCTGCCATAGGTAATATTTATTAACTTTGGGATTGTCTTAAGGTAATAAACAGGGAAGGGGGAAGAAGAGAACAAGGGTGTGAGCAGGCAGTTCTTTGTACTGCTGCTAATGAACCAAAGCAAAGACAAGTTTGTGTTTAAGAAACAAACACAATTGACCAAGGACTGCTCTGAAACTAAGTCATTTCTTAACCATTTCTCAGGTGGAAAAACAGGATAACCTTGTATCAGTAGGCTACTGTGGTCTCAGTTTAAATTAACAAACACACAGTATTGATCAGTTATGGATACTATTTGCTAACAGAAGGGAATAAGAGAGAAAGTGGAAGATGAGTGTGTGCATGTGTGTGTGTGTGTGTGTGTTTGTGTGTGTGTGTGTGTGTGTGTGTGTGTGTGTGTGTGTGTGTGTGCGTAGCGGCTGCTTACAAGCCAAAGCAGAGTGCTCTCCATGGAAAAATGAAAATTAGCTCAAACAGGTAGACACATACTCAAAGTTAACTTTAGCTGTTTGCAGACAGTTCAGACCTGGACTGCGCTTTTCTTATAAGAATGATAAAGGTGGTGCTGCAGTTGAATACTTGAGTGGTGTTAGGTTCAAAGTTAACTTTAGCTGTTTGCAGACAGTTCAGACCCAGACTGCACTTTTCTTATAAGAATTATCTTTTTAAAGCATTAGAACTACATGAAGTTCCCCATTACTTCATTACACTGAAAGAAAGTACAATTGTGTACCTATCATAAATGTAGATGTTCAAGTGTATTCACTGTTGCAGTCATTACACTTGGGTTATCCTGCTGGCAGGCTACCCGCAGTCAGCCTGAATTCCAAAGTCTTGGTCCGGCGTTGGTTGCTATCGCCTCTTCCTTGACGTCAGAGCATCAGGGGTATAAAAGACCAGCTTTGGCCAGCTAAGAACTTGGTTATATTCAACTGGACATATATAAGAATTTAAGTACCTTTATCTGCACTTTTTTTAAAAAAAATACAGTATTTAATATGATTTAAACTGTGTTGAAGGAATATTGAACTCAAGTTGCAGTTATTCTGCTCTTTAGTAACTTGAACTGAAGCTAGTGTGTTATTTGCTAGTAATTACAGGTGTGGGGGTAGCCACATTCTTTGATTTCCTGTCCTTGCCTTTTTAAGTGGTGCATTGTGAAATTTTTATTGCTTAAAAACCTCAGCTTTGGCCAGCTAAGAACTTGGTTATATTCAACTGGATGTATAAGAGAATTTAAGTACCTTTATCTGCACTTTTTAAAAAAAAATACAGTATTTAATTTGATTTAAACTGTGTTGAAGGAAATTGAACTCAAGTTGCAGTTATTCTGCTCTTTAGTAACTTGAACTGAAGCTAGTGTGTTATTTGCTAGTAATTACAGGTGTGGGGGTAGCCACATTCTTTGATTTCCTGTCCTTGCCTTTTTAAGTGGTGCATTGTGAAATTTTTATTGCTTAAAAACCTCAGCTTTGGCCAGCTAAGAACTTGGTTATATTCAACTGGACGTATAAGAGAATTTAAGTACCTTTATCTGCACTTTTTAAAAAAAAATACAGTATTTAATTTGATTTAAACTGTGTTGAAGGAATATTGAACTCAAGTTGCAGTTATTCTGCTCTTTAGTAACTTGAACTGAAGCTAGTGTGTTATTTGCTAGTAATTACAGGTGTGGGGTAGCCACATTCTTTGATTTCCTGTCCTTGCCTTTTTAAGTGGTGTATTGTGAAATTTTTATTGCTTAAAAACCTCAGCTTTGGCCAGCTAAGAACTTAGTTATATTCAACTGGACGTATAAGAGAATTTAAGTACCTTTATCTGCACTTTTTAAAAAAAAATACAGTATTTAATTTGATTTAAACTGTGTTGAAGGAATATTGAACTCAAGTTGCAGTTATTCTGCTCTTTAGTAACTTGAACTGAAGCTAGTGTGTTATTTGCTAGTAATTTCAGGTGTGGGGGTAGCCACATACTTTGATTTCCTATCCTTGCCTTTTTAAGTGGTGCATTGTAAAATGTTTATTGCTTAAAACCTCAGCTTTGGCCAGCTAAGACATTGGTTATATTCAACTGGACGTATAAGAGAATTTAAGTACCTTTATCTGCACTTTTTTAAAAAAAAATACAGTATTTAATTTGATTTAAACTGTGTTGAAGGAATATTGAACTCAAGTTGCAGTTATTCTGCTCTTTAGTAACTTGAACTGAAGCTAGTGTGTTATTTGCTAGTAATTACATGTGTGGGGGTAGCCACATTTTTGATTTCCTGTCCTTGCCTTTTTAAGTGGTGCATTGTGAAATTTTTATTGCTTAAAAACCTCAGCTTTGGCCAGCTAAGAACTTGGTTATATTCAACTGGACGTATAAGAGAATTTAAGTACCTTTATCTGCACTTTTTAAAAAAAAAATACAGTATTTAATTTGATTTAAACTGTGTTGAAGGAATATTGAACTTAAGTTGCAGTTATTCTGCTCTTTAGTAACTTGAACGGAAGCTAGTGTGTTATTTGCTAGTAATTAAAGGTATGGGGGTAGCCACATTCTTTGATTTCCTGTCCTTGCCTTTTTAAATGGTGCATTGTGAAATTTTTATTGCTTAAAAACCTCAGCTTTGGCCAGCTAAGAACTTGGTTATATTCAACTGGATGTATAAGAGAATTTAAGTACCTTTATCTGCACTTTTTTTAAAAAAATACAGTATTTAATTTGATTTAAACTGTGTTGAAGGAATATTGAACTCAAGTTGCAGTTATTCTGCTCTTTAGTAACTTGAATTGAAGCTATGTGTTATTTGCTAGTAATTACAGGTGTGGGGGTAGCCACATTCTTTGATTTCCTGTCCTTGCCTTTTTAAGTGGTGCATTGTGAATTTTTATTGCTTAAAAACCTCAGCTTTGGCCAGCTAAGAACTTGGTTATATTCAACTGGACGTATAAGAGAATTTAAGTACCTTTATCTGCACTTTTAAAAAAAAAATACAGTATTTAATTTGATTTAAACTGTGTTGAAGGAATATTGAACTCAAGTTGCAGTTATTCTGCTCTTTAGTAACTTGAACTGAAGCTAGTGTGTTATTTGCTAGTAATTACAGGTGTGGGGGTAGCCACATTCTTTGATTTCCTGTCCTTGCCTTTTAAGTGGTGCATTGTGAAATTTTTATTGCTTAAAAACCTCAGCTTTGGCCAGCTAAGAACTTGGTTATATTCAACTGGACGTATAAGAGAATTTAAGTACCTTTATCTGCACTTTTTAAAAAAAAATACAGTATTTAATTTGATTTAAACTGTGTTGAAGGAATATTGAACTCAAGTTGCAGTTATTCTGCTCTTTAGTAACTTGAACTGAAGCTAGTGTGTTATTTGCTAGTAATTACAGGTGTGGGAGTAGCCACATTCTTTGATTTCCTGTCCTTGCCTTTTTAAGTGGTGCATTGTGAATTTTGTATTGCTTAAAAAACTCAGCTTTGGCCAGCTAAGAACTTGGTTATATTCAACTGGACGTATAAGAGAATTTAAGTACCTTTATCTGCACTTTAAAAAAAAATACAGTATTTAATTTGATTTAAACTGTGTTGAAGGAATATTGAACTCAAGTTGCAGTTATTCTGCTCTTTAGTAACTTGAACTGAAGCTAGTGTGTTATTTGCTAGTAATTACAGGTGTGGGGGTAGCCACATTCTTTGATTTCCTGTCCTTGCCTTTTTAAGTGGTGCATTGTGAAATTTTTATTGCTTAAAAACCTCAACTTTGGCCAGCTAAGAACTTGGTTATATTCAACTGGACGTATAAGAGAATTTAAGTACCTTTATCTGCACTTTTTTTTTTAAAAAATACAGTATTTAATTTGATTTAAACTGTGTTGAAGGAATATTGAACTCAAGTTGCAGTTATTCTGCTCTTTAGTAACTTGACTTGAAGCTATGTGTTATTTGCTAGTAATTACAGGTGTGGGGGTAGCCACATTCTTTGATTTCCTGTCCTTGCCTTTTTAAGTGGTGCATTGTGAATTTTTTATTGCTTAAAAACCTCAGCTTTGGCCAGCTAAGAACTTGGTTATATTCAACTGGACGTATAAGAGAATTTAAGTACCTTTATCTGCACTTTTTTTTAAAAAATTACAGTATTTGATTTAAACTGTGTTGAAGGAATATTGAACTGAAGTTGCAGTTATTCTGCTCTTCAGTTATTCCCACCCACCCTCCCTGTTTTTGTTTTGGTGTTAATCTTAGTGGCCTTGAATCTGCCCACCCCTCAGCCTGCCTCTGGGCCCATCTCATTTGCTCACTCAACTGAGTGCAGTGAGATCATATTCTGATTTCAGGCACTCCTACTGTGTACAAAGAGAGCATCTGGGAAACAGACAAAAAAAAATTAAGCTTATTTCCTGCCTTTCCTGTTAAGTGGTATAGACTATTTGTATGCTTCTGAGTCCCCAAGCCCTTCGGTGTTTGAGGGAAGCCTTCTAGCTTGTTTTTTTTTCTTATAACTAGCCAGTTTTCTAGTTTCAGCACTCAAATCTGTTTCTTTGATCTCAGCACTTGTTCAGATAAAAAAAAAAATTATCTACTTTTACTGTACTTGTGTTTCTACCTACTTCATTTTACTTTTGCATCATCTTAAAAATACTCAATTGTATTTATTACTGCTTGGTGTAACTCATTCTAAGCCTTTTGGTTTAAACACTTGGGCTTCAGACCAGTTGTTTTGCACTGAGAGGGTTTGTGGTCTGCACTGTTGTGGCAGAACAGGTAGCTTACATCCTTCTAGGTTGGGAACTGCTGATTGAGGGCTCAGTGTCTGTTATTCTAAAAGTGTATTAATTCTGGTTTAAGCACTTGGGCTTTCAGGCTAGTTATTTTTCATTAAGAGGGTTCGTGGTCTGCACTCTTGTGGGAGGAGAGGCTGGACTCTGCCCTTCTGAGCTGGGAATTTCTGGTTAAAGGCTTATAGTGCATGCATATCTTTACTGCTTCTTACCGAAGTTGGTGCGCTTTGTTTGCTGTGGCATAGACTGGATTCGGGCCTGCTGGATCTAGCTTTGTTTGTGTAACTTGAGCACTAATCCAGACATTCTCTAAAGTATTCAATTGTATTTATTACTGCTTGGTTGTAACTTGATTAAAGTGTAGCTATCATTCTAAGTCTTTTGGATTAAGCACTTGGGCTTCAGACCAGTTGTTTTACATTAGGAAGGTTTGTGGCAAGCACTGTGGTGGCAGGACAGGTAGCTTTCATCCTTCTAAGTTGGGAACTGCTGATTGAGAGCCCAGTGTCCAAGGGTATTAGTTCTGGTTTAGGCACTTGGGCTTCAGGCCAGTTATTTTACATTAAGAAGGTTCGTGGTCTGCACTCTTGTGGGAGAAGAGGCTGGACTCTGCCCTTCTGAGCTGGGAATTTCTGGTTAAAGGTTTATAGTGCCTGAATATTTGAACTGTATCTTACTGAAATTGGTACACCTTGTTTGCTCTAGCATAGACTAGATCCAGGCCTGCTGAATCTAGCTTTGTTTATATGCTTGTTGTTTGTTTGCTTGTTATTTCCCTGGAAGCTAATTCCACCTAATACGTGGCTTCTCAGCGCTTCTGTGGATCACTAGTGATATCTGCATTGCTTACTGTACTAGTTCCTTGTTTCACTTGAAAGAAAGTTACTGTTTGTCGTTTTTGCATTTAGTTACTTGTAACACATTGCACTCAAGTTACCTGGCACTTGCTCACTATAGCAATTATATAAGTCAGCACTAAAAATTAAAAGCACTACACCCTCACTCCCCACTGGCCCTTGTTTTCAATTATTAAGGAATTCCCAATATTATTCTAGCATGTCCAAAGGTCAGTTGTCAATCTCCTCTCCGGTCCAGCTGGTGAATCTGGGAATCTTGAGGCAATGTTATAACTGCCTCATGTACACAGACAACCCTCTCCTCCTCCCACATAACACAAATACTTGCGAGAGATGCAGCTATTTAGCCAAATTGGAGGCTGAGCTCTCTCAACTCAGGACTGGCAAGACCAGACAGGAGGAGAAGGCAACTACACACACCACAAAACCAGCCTCACATAATGCTACCACACCACTGAATCAAACACATAAACACACAAAGACATACTGGAGGCTCTGAGTAAAAATTTACCTAAACAGCAGAGGCCTCCAAAGCAGACACCCAAACAACTGCTACCTCAAGACACCCCACAAGCAACACATAAACCACAAAAGCAGTGTGCAAAGCAGTCACAGCCCTTAAGGCCAAATACAACACCAAACATACTTGTCATAGGTGACTCCATAGTCAGACACACTGACGTCCCACTCACCAGGCTGAACAAGGAGAGGGTCACAGTAAGCTGCCTATTGGGCGCTAGAATCTGCCACATAACACAAGCACTCTGGTCACTCCACGGCAAGTACAAATATGACACAGTCATTGTCCATGCTGGTGTGAACGACCTGAGACGTACCTCCCTGGACTACATGAAAAGAGACATAGAGGAGCTCTCTGATTATGTAGCTCAGGCAGGTATGACCCTGACCTTGAGCAGTATCCTTCCTTCACCAAGAATGATGCCACAATATAGAGACAAGATGATCAGCTTTAACAATTGGCTTAATGTCTGGTGTCATTCAAAGGGGATCCAGTGTCTGTCTGCCTGGGATGACATGCTTGACAAGCCATGCTGCTTCGCAAGGGACGGCTTGCACCTGTCACCCCTGGGAGTCCGGATATTGGCTAAGGCTCTTGCCACCCCCATAGTGCCTTTTTAGGCAAGGCTCAAATTCTAAACCTACCACCCTAGAAAACAAAAATGGGAAGAAACTGAGGGTAATGCTGCTCAATGCCAGAAGTCTAAATCTCAAAATGCACGCACTCGAGGCCCTTCTCAGTATGGAGAACATCGATGTCTGTGCTGTAACTGAAACCTGGTTCAAGGCTCCTGAGAGCACCCCGGCACTATTAGGTTTTACCTCATATCATGCGTTCCGGCCCCAAAACCCGGACCACACCACAAAAGGAGGGGGTGTATCCATATTCATAAAGGATACCCACACCTCCAGGTTGGTGGCAACGCACAAGCCGGAAACCATCCAGGTGCAACTAACCATAGGCAAAACTGCTCTACAAATTGTAGCATGCTACAGGCCACCCGCTCAAACTCAGGAACCCCACAAAACCTTCCTGAAGACACTGGAGGGTATAAATGTATCTCCAAACACCATCATATTGGGTGACTTCAACTACCCGAATATAGACTGGGAACATTACTCAAGCCCTAACTTTCTAGCCCAACGGTTCCTGGAGTTCATAAATTCAAATGCCATGGAACAGCTAGTCACTGTTCCCACGAGAGGAGAAAATATACTAGATCTCATTATCACAAACATGGAGACAAAATGCTCCACACCGGAAGTATATCCCTCATTGGTGAGATCTGATCATAAACTAATCTCACTGGAAATCCACATCCCGCCCCCACTCCAAACAAAAAAGACCACAGAGAAGAACTTCTCTAAAGCAAACTTCACACTACTCAAGACTGGTGTGGTATCCTTCAAGGCCCCTGAGCCAGTGGAAACCACAACCCAAGCTGCGGAAGCCCTTACAAATGCCTTCTATGAACACCTCCAGGACTGCATGGATCAGGCAATCCCAAATAAAACCAAGACTCTTTCCACAAAGGGCAAACGTCCAGTCTGGTGGACCCCAGCCATTAACAAACTTTACAATAAGAGGAGAAAGCTATTACATGATAGAACAAAATCCATAAAAGGGAAGTCACCCCTGATCATTATTAGTAAAAAAATATGAGCACTCATAAAATCAACTAAGGCCAATTTTGAGAGAAAAATTGCCATGGATTCAAAGGACAATCATAAGGCCTTTTTCAGCTATGTTAGGAACCTGGGTGGAAACTCCCAGATATGCTCAGAATTAGTCCAAAATGATACAAAAATCACTGAACCCACAGACATTGCCAACATACTGGCAGACAGGTTCAGCGCAAACTTCACCCCCCTCTCCCCCCCAAAGGAGAGATAACTATCCCAGCAGAGTGTAGCCTCCCAGACATCTCAAATGCGCAAGTGAAAGCTGCTCTCTCTAAATCTAAAAACACAGCATCAATGGGACCGGATGGTGTCCTCGGCTGTGTACTACACGAGCTAAATGAGGAATTAAACCCGCACATAAGGCAGCTGTTTAATCTCAGCCTTACCACAGGATACGTGCCCAAGGAGTGGCGTACGGCAACTGTGGTCCCACTCCACAAAGGCGGTGCCTCTACGGACCCTGGTAATTACTGCCCCATAAGCTTAACAAGTCTAGTCTGCAAAGCTATGGAGAGGATCATAATGGAGCTCATAAACAAAGATATAGGGGACTTGCAGACATTGGACCCGACCCAGTTTGGCTTTGTCAAGGGCAGATCATGCCTTTTGAACTTGGTCGACTTCTTCGAAACAGTCACCAAGGCCATTGATGAGGGAAAGGCAGTCCATACAGCCTACCTTGACCTTGCAAAGGCCTTCGACACAATAGTCCACTCGGGTATTGTAGAAAAACTTACCAGCTTAAATGTAAACCCATATGTCACAAGATGGGTTGCAAACTGGCTTAAGGACAGAACCCACAGGGTTAGAGTTGCTGGCGCTATGTCAGACTCCAAGCCGGTCACAAGTGGTGTCCCACAGGGCTCGGTCCTTGGCCCCCTATTGTTCGGCATCTACTTCTCAGAAGTACAGGCCAACATGGGAGGACTTTGGCTGACAAAGTTTGCAGACGACTGCAAACTGGGCGCCATAGTGGAAATTGCATCGGACACGGATATCCTTCAAAAGGACTCACGGAAACAGATAGCTGGTGCCAGAGCCATGGCCTGAAGTTAAACGCCAAAAAATGTATAGTCATACCCTTTGGGAAAAACAAGGTAACCCCAAGCTACCATATAGGTGGCAATCCACTAAGCACAGAAGAGGTTATCAGGGACCTGGGGACCCAGGCTGACAGTGGCCTTTCTTTTGACACTCACGCTGCTAAAGTGGTTAGAAAGACCTTCTACATTGCCCACCTGATCATGAAGGGATTCACATCCAGATCTAGTGAGGTCATTGTTCCCCTGTACTCTTCACTTATCAGACCAATGATCGAGTACAATTCCCCATTTGGGATGTATCTCACCCGACATCTGCAGCAATTGGAGAGACCCCAAAAGTTCCTCACCAAAAGGATAAAGGGACTCCAAAATCTGTCATATGCTGCCAGATTGAAGAAACTCCAGCTCTATTCAGTTGCATACCATCTGCTCAGAGGTGACATTTGCCTGACATACAAGGCCATGTCCAACCCGGAATTAATGGACATGCTCCACCTCAAAAAATCCAAATCCACCAAAACCACTAGAGCAAGTGACTTAAACCTTAGCACGGATATAAATAGGACGTGCTGGAGGGATAGATTTATCACTCAGAGACTCCCTATGCTGTGGAATAAAATCCCGATCCATGTGAGGCAGAGCACCTTGCTGGCTCTGTTCAAGAGAAATCTTGACCTGTGGATGGGAGATCGTAGGTTTATCCCGGGAATCATCTCTGTGTCACTGCTGGACAGAGGCACAACAAACTAATGGGCATAGTATTTTTTCATATAAGGGGTGGCGTAAGCCACAAAAATTTGGACTAGGCTTATAAATGCCTTAGGGCAGATAGCCTAGTATAAACCTATGAACCTATAAGATGCAGCTGACACCATTTTCTTCAGTTTTTCTTGCCCCAGATGCCAGGTGCCCCCAAAAGAGTAGGCTAAAATAATGCCAATAAGTATGCATGCACTAAAGTAAACATTTCCTTCATCTAGAAGCAAATACACCATATAGGTTGTATAGAATAGAGAAGTACAGATAAGTCCCAGCAAAGAAAATAGGGAAGGTGGGTAGGTAACCTGGACTGCAACAGTGAATACACTTGAACATCTACATTTATGGTAGGTACACAACTGTACTATGTTCATCGTGTTTCACTGTTGCAGTCATTACACTTGGGTTGAATCCCAAAGCTGAGGTTGGGTGGCTGGGTCTAAATAGTGTTAGTAGAGGCTATAAGGCCCTGCAGAACTGCAGTGGCAAAGCCTGCTCTGGGTTTAGAGTAGAGAGGTAAGTGGTAGCGCCTTGTAAAAGTGTGCACTGAACTCCAAGTTGCAGCCTCTAAAATGTATTTGGTTGGTACTCCTCTGAGGAAGGCTGCTGATGTGGTTGCTGCTCTGGTTGAATGTGGCCTAATGTCCTTAGGCACTGATTTGCCATGTTGTGAATAGCAGAAATGAATGCAGTGGCCTATCCATTTTGAAATAGTCTGCTTTGAGATAGCCTTTCCTTGTGATCCTGCAGCATATGCCACTAAGTGTTGCTCAGTCTTTCTGAAAGCTTTAGTTCTGTCCAAGTAGAAGCGTAGCTGTCTGTGTATGTCCAAAGAATGCAGGAGCCTCTCACCCTTATTCTGTGGGTTTGGATAGAAAGTAGGCAAATGAATGGTTTGGTTAAAGGCCACGCTGGACACTACCTTAGGCATAAATGTCGGGTTTGTCCTCAGAGAAACCCTGTCTGGATGGAAAATAATAAAAGGTTCCACAGCCATGAGTGCCTGTAACTCTGAGACTCGTCTTGCAGAGGTTATTGCTAGGAGCAGAGCTGTTTTCCATGATAAGAACTTTATCTCAGCTGTATTGGCTGGCTCAAAAGGAGGCAGCGTAAGTTTTTCCAAGACATAATTGAGGTCTCATGCAGGTATTGGTGCTCTTCTTGGAGGTCTTATGTTTTTGGCCCCTCTGAGGTACTGCCTTAACAATTGATGAGAAAAAATAGGTAGTTCCATATTGTAATGAGCTGAAATGGCAGAGGCATGGATTTTAATTGATGAAAAGGATAGGCCTTTGCCCAGCATCTCAGTTAGATATTGTAAAATCTGAGGAATATTTGGAACAAACATGTCAATTCCTTGTGCCTGGTTCCACACACATAATCTCTTCCATTTTTCTGCATAAGATTGTCTGGTACTGGGCCTCCTGGCCTCCAAAATAACATCCAACACTGCTTTAGAGAGAGGTGTGTTATGAATGGCTACATTATCCACTATGCTGCCAGATTTGGGGTCCTGAGTTGGCTGTGCAGGATATGATTGTTTCGTTGGGTCAGTAAGTGAGGAATTAGAATGTCCAGGCTGGGCCTTGAGACAAGCTCTTTAGGATTGGGTACCAGTGCTGGCGGGGCCAGGGCAATCAGAGTCATTTTTGGCTTCTCTTGTCTGACCTTTAGGAGTACCTTGGGGAGGAGAGGCAGAGGAGGAAAGGCATATACTGTTAGGGTTTTCCAGCTGAATGATACAGCATCCACTTTCCATGCTTGCTTGTGATAAGTCCTTGTGCAGAATCTCTGAAGTTGGCAGTTGTCAGGGGAGGCAAATAGATCTATGTCTGGGCATCCCCATTTCTTTGTTATCATGCTGAAGACTTGTGGATCCAGTTTCCACTCGTGAGGATCCGTGAGGTTCCTGCTTTGTTAGTCTGCCAGAGTATTTATCCTTCCTGGCAGGAATTGTGCTTTCAGGTGTACTTGGTAAGTCAATACTGTGTCCCACAAATGCATGGCTAGTCTGCAGAGGGGATAGGAATGTGTGCCTCCCTGCTTGTTTATGTACCACATGACTGTAGTATTGTCAGTCTTTATCAGCAGTTGTCCTGGATGAAGCAGACCCTTGAAGGCTGTCAGGGCATTTTGAACAGCTAGCCTCTCTTTTTAATTGATATGAAGATGCATTTGGCTTGTGGACCATGTGCCCTGAATACATTTTCCTGCCATGTGTGCCCCCCAGGCATAGTCTGATGCATCTGTTGTTAATGTCTGCCTGGATGTGGGTAAAGTGAATGGTTGTCCCTTGTTGTGGTGACAGGCCTGTGCCCACCATCGAAACTCCTGTTGCAGGCAGGGAATGAGGGTAATCAATGTTTCCAGGCTGTGGCAATGTTGAGTCCAAACACTTTTTAGATACCATTATAGTTTCCTCATGTGCAGTCTGGCATATGAAATTAGCAGAATGCAGGATGCCATGAAGCCCAAAGCCTGCAGAATTTTTCTTGCAGACAACTGGGTCTTTGTTGCCAACATTTTGAAGTAAGAAGTCAGTTGCCTTTGTTTGTCTGTCGTGAGATAAGCCATCTGGGAAGTTGTATTTAAGCTTGCACCCAGGAATATTATCTCTTGAGAGGGTACTAGTTTTGATTTATTTTCATTTACTGTGTACCCTAGGCAAATTAGTAATCTTTTTACAAATGCCAGATGCTTTAGTAGAATGTCCTTGTTCTCTGATTGAATAAGGCAGTCATCCAAGTAAGGATATATTTGAATTCCTCTTTGTCTGCAAGATGCAATTACCGGTGCCAGGCATTTTGTGAAGACCCTGGGCGCAGTAGATAAGCCAAAGGGCAGTGCAGAGAATTGGTAGTGCATTGAACCAGCTATGAATATGAGGTATCTTCTGCAAGACTGTCTGATTGGGACATGCAGGTATGCCTCTTTTAGGTCCAATGTTACAAGCCAAGCCTTCTTGCCCAGCATGGGCAGAAGTTGTTGCAGAGTTAACATTTTGAATTTTGGAATGCCCAGAAATGTGTTTAGAGTTGACAGGTTGAGTATTGGCCTCCAGGCTTTGTCCTCTCTGGGTTCCAAGAAAAGTCTTGAGTAAAATCCTTGTCCCTGCTCTTGCTGCGGCACTCGCTGAATGGCCCTCATGTCCATGAGGGATGAAACTTGTTTTTGTGCCTCTGCCCATTGATTGTGTGGCAGGTTTGGCATACCTTTTGACCTTGGCAGGGTATGAAAATGGAACTTGTAGTCCTATATTGTATTCAGGACCCATTTGTCCTGGGTGATCGTGCCAATTTTGTGAAAAAAGTGGTAGTTTTCCCCCTAAGGGGGCTGTCAAAAGATAAGTGCTTGGTGCTGGCAGAGGAAAGTCATTGGGACTGTTTCCTGTATGACTGAGATTTGTCTTCTCTGCTTTTGGAGGTAGAAGCACCCCATTGTTTAGACCTGTATGAGCCTTGGGGCTGGGATTTGCCTCTGGGGCAGCTGTATCTGCCTCTTTGTGGCTTGTCTGACACTGGAAAGGACCAATCCTTTGAAGGAAAGTTCCTGCTAAATCTGAGTGTCTGTACCTGTAAGAAATCCCGACTGTCTGCATAGATTTTGCTTTGTCCTCCATTTTCTTCAACACCTCTTCTGCTTTAACATCAAACAAAGTATCATGCTGTAGTGAAGCATCTAATAATTTTGCTTTAACATGATCAGGCGGATTCTGTTCCTTTAACCAAGCATGCCTCCTAATGACAGTACCCATAACAGCGGCCCTGCAGGAGGCCTCCAGAGAGTCAAAACCACATTGCAAAGTATGCTTTCCTGCTTGTTCAGCTGCATGCAATAAATCCTGCATTTCTTTGTTTTCTGCACATTCAGAATTTGTCAACATTTTCTGTTTAAGCAGTGACATTAAGTATTGCTGATATTTAAGCATATGAAACTGACAATTTAAAGCTCTTACAGCCAAGGTAGCAGAAGTATAAATCTTTTCCCCCCATCTATCCAGTGCCCTTGAATCCCTGTCTGAGGGGATAGGGTTTTTTGCAGTTGAAGCCTTGACCCCCTTGGGACCCTGAGATATAGTCTCTGGGTCTGCAGCAGGGTTTTTATAAAGAAATTTATGGGACTCTGGAACCCTGTAGTATCTGTATGCCTTCACAGGTGCTGGAGGTAGAGTCTGGAGACAGTCCAGACTCTGAAAATACATCATCCACAATGTCTAAAATAAGAGGAATAGCAAGAGGTCTGTGCTGAGGAAGCAAAAGGAAGTCTCTAAGCCTTTTCTTAGATTCTGAGTAGTCTTGGCTCTCCCAGTGGAAGTGCTCCCTCATGGTATACAGAGTTTCTCCAAAAGAATAATCCTCAGGAGGAGAGGCTGAAGGGATAGATTCTTCAGCATCAGAATCCTCATAGGGAGGAAGAGAGTATTCATGTTCAGAAGAGGAATCAGAGGAAATGGAAACCTGATCTGAAAATTCATATTCTGTCTCTTGCCTAGGCCTCTTATCAGGAGGGGGATGGGAACCCCTGATCAAAGTAATTAGGTCTTCGGTCATATTTTTTTTAGGCGTGGAGGCCTGTCCATGGGATTGCTGTACTTGTTTCTTTGTCTTTAGTGGAGCTTTAGTCTTTGCCTTTGAAGCTGAAGTCGGTTTTACATATAACTGTGTAGGCCTAAAAACACCTTCAGAAGCCGATGCCTGCTCAACGGCTCTGGACCCATCTGAAGGGATATTTTCCGAGTGTCCAATACCTTGAGTTTCCTGCGGCCTATTTGGCTCCATGTGGGAGTCAGAAGCGGCCTGCGGCTCTGAGGTAGCGGGCGTCTGGTGTTGCAAAAGCGCCTCACTGAGAACTGGCGAACCGGTGACTGGCTTAGAAGAAGCCTCGTCATCAGTTTTGGATCTTGGATGCCTGTCCTTTTCCTTTTCCTTACATTTTTTATGAATTGCGGTAGTCGGATGGCTATCCAATGACATTGTGTAATTAAATATTCGGCCAAAGTAGTGAAATGCAAAATCGTGCCAACGCTTAATAGTGAGTTGGTTAAATCTAGCACAAAACCTACAATTAGCGACGTCGTGATCAGGGCCTAGGCAAGGAATACAATAAGAATGGAAGTCCTTATGAGGTATTTGCTTCCCACAAGAACTACAATTATTAACTTTTTCTGACATCGGTCTGGAGCAAGAAAAAAATTTCCCCAATGGAGTACTTAGCTTTAAATGAAGACTTCTGATCTGAAATTTGAACACAATAATCTCAGGAGTCGGCCGACTGGCACTTGCAAACTGCTTTTGCTTTGGGCAACGTGCGGCAAGAAAGACTGGAGAAAATGGTGTCAGCTGCGTCTTTTATACCCCTGGCGTACTGATGTCAGGGAAGAGGCGACAACAACCGACGCCGGACCAAGACTTTGGAATTCAGGCTGACTGCAGGTAGCCTGCCAGCAGGATAACCCAAGTGTAATGACTGCAGCAGTGAAACACGATGAACATCATATATAAAGACAATCTTGCTTACATAAAACTTGGGCCATTTACTTCAGAAGCCACTGAGATAACTAAAGGTACAAAACAATGTTGCCCAATGTCTCCCATTTTATTTGCACTAGTTATGGAATTATTTGCTTCATTAATACGTTGTGGCTCTAAAATAAATGGTACTGATATATATGGCCAATTTAATTCAAAAAGTATGTTATTCACTGATGACGTTTTACTCACCCTGTTTCAGAAGAATCTTTGCAAGAATTAGATGAGCTAGTGGATAAGTTCTATCTTATTTCTGGCCTTTATTTTAACAAAACAATGTCCAATTTCATATTCTTGAACAGGAAGGTGGACTTTGTCACATGCAAAACATATAATTGGTAAACAGGTTCCCACTATAAAATATCTAGGAATAACCCTATGTGAAAATATAGATTCAACTTTAACCATAAATTATAATATTGCAAATAACATAAAAGCACAAAGAGTAAAATGGAACAAAATGTATCTGAAATTTGAAGATAGACTGCAATTAATAAAAATGATCCTTCTTCCAAAAATAAATTACATAGCACAAGCTATTCCTATGATACCAAATTAAAAGTTTCTAAAAGAGATAAATACTCTTAAATTTTCTTTGGTTTCCAAAAAGAAATAAGATAGCTTATACATCGCATTAGGCATTGAGAAATGGGAGGAATTAACTTTCCAGATATAGAAGCATACATAAAAGCTTCTATTTTTAGAACATTCATAAATTGGAATGATCCATATTCTTCTTCTCCCTGGAAAACTTGTCATACTATTATTTTTTAAATGAAAGTAAACAAAAAATCTCATGTTAAATGAACAAAATAAAATTTGGCATATATTAAGTGTCAACTTTCAATACAATGTAACAAAACCAACTAATTTAAACTATATAAATTACATGTACAATCTATTCAGAAGATTTATTTACACTAACAGACATGAAATTAAGAATATAACTATTAGTGCCTTTTGGCTCTACGAAAGAGTTTTTAATAAGATTCATAAAAATACTCTTACTAATTGGGAAACAAAAAAACTTTAATTGTTGGCAACATTGTATAAAGAATCATAGAGTACTAGACAGCCAACAGATACAAAATATATATGATATCTCAAACACAGATTGGTTAGTGCTCCAAAGCATAATACCACACACACAAGATCTATGCAGAATAATTAATGGTTCTTCCTTTAAAGCTAGTGCTGAACTTATAATTTATGTATTTGAAATTATATATAATAATTACAATTGGACAAATCAAACATCAAAAAATATATAAAATCTTAATGAATTACAAAACTAAACCTAATCAAAATTTTGGGAAATTCATTACAAAAGGACATTCAACAAATTTATCAATTGAAAGTAAAATCAATCTTTTGTATTCTGTTAAATTAACATCTAAACTACAAGTATGGAAGATATACACTTGGAAATTTCTGCATAGAGCATTTATTACTCCCAACAAGTTAGCCAAAATCAATTCATCCAATGATGTTATTTGTTGGAGATGTTCATTAAGATGCAAAGCAGACTGGATACATATTCTGCGTACACAAAGACTTCACAAACCGTAAAAAACACAAAAAACGAGGAGATGCAACTGGATATTGCCAAACCAAAACCACAAGCAGTCACGAAGATCAAGTATCCTTTCCTTTAACACACTTTTTTTATTTGTGTTTTCGGAAACGACTATGCGTTTCCTTCCTCAGAAAAAACAAACAAACAACACAGTGGCAATGCTCAGCCCTTACTTTTAAAACTAAAAAGCATCATGTGATGCTAATAAAAAAGCATTTCAATTTAATTGATAATTAACTTAAAGGTTCCCAACCAACAAAATGTATGCATTTTTGCTTAGCAAAAAATACGCAAAAATAATTGCACAATATTTCATATGCCATGCATCACTAATAGTCTTAAACTAAATACAATTCAGAGAGAATGTAACCTCATGATCAGTATAATTTTATAATTTTATTCTTAGTGTTTTTAATTTTAAATTTGTAGGTAATAGTGATATAATGTTCAAAATCTGAAATTATTGTTTAATAATGAATCACATGATGCTTTTTAGTTTTAAAAGTAAGGGCTGAGCATTGTCACTGTGTTGTTTGTTTGCTTTTTCTGAGGAAGGAAACGCATAGTCGTTTCCGAAAACACAAATAAAAAAAGTGTGTTAAAGGAAAGGATACTTGATCTTCGTGACTGCTTGTGGTTTTGGTTTGGCAATATCCAGTTGCATCTCCTCGTTTTTGTGTTGGATACATATTCTGTATGAATGTATTAACATCAAAACTTTTGGGAAGAAATCACTAAATTTCTTCAAGCTATTTTTACAGATTTCTTTGTACTAAGTCTCTAATTTTTTTTTTGAATGTTAATGATAACACAGAAATAAAAAAAAGATTTATATCTTCTTTGGACTATACTTGCAGTAGCAAGGAAGTGTATAACAAGAAAATGGAAGTCATCACATGAACCCACTATCGAATAATTCCTGAAATTGATTGAAGAAAATTAAAGTCAAAGAGCTGAGAATCACTTCTAAAACATGGATTAACAATCCTTGGGAGAAAATTATTTTCCTTATTGAGACATTAAAAATGGACATTGACTCTTAACGTGTAACCTAAATATCTTCACAGATTGTTTTTTTCTCTATATTCTTATTTTTTTTTCTTGCTCAGGCCATTTGTAAATATCGTATATAGATTGTTATAATATCTTATCTAGACAGATGAATGTAATTCTAACTATTGCTATATTTGAAAAATAGTAAAAATAAAAAAATAAATAAATAAAAAGAGTGTCAGTGAAAATGGTAAACCAATCTTTATACATTTCTAAAAGGATCACCCAGTCGATAAAATGAAGTGGCATCCACACAAATCTAAAACATTCATATACAATATACATTCTTTACATCCCAGTCATTTCTTCCAACTCTGCAGCTCAGAAGGCTAAAGCTCTGACTTTTTCATGAGGTGCTTTGAATTTAATTAGTGGCCTAGCAGAAAAGAGATTATCATGGGAAAGGCAAGAAATAGGTGGTAGGTGTTGGCTAGTCTTCCTTGGAAGTGGAAAGGGGGAGGCCATTATGACTATACCCGAAGTGCAGCATGTAGTAGCACAAAATGAAGACTGTGTAGGTCACAGCCATAGCCAAGAAACATAGATGCATCATTAAAACATCATGACTCCTCCCATAACAAATGACAGGAATAATGTCACCACTTCTAGTGGTCAACTCTCACCTTGGGGAGTGCAAAAGCATTGGCGGGTCTCGCTTCTCTGGGAAACATTTTGCACGTAAGGAGGCCACCAAGAGGGAGACTTGGTGGTTATGGGGGACTTGGGAACCAAAAATAAACAAATCTCATTGCTGTTCATTTCCAGCTTATAAATTATGCCAAAATATTACCTGATAAAGGGAGAGAGAGAGAGAGATTGTGGAGTGATAGGCGAGTGGCTTCCCTCAGTAGAATATTTGGTGGAAATGAGTACAGATAGAGGCTGTGTCACTCTGAGACTCCATACCAGAAATATAGATTTGAGCCCTAATGACTGCCATAATTATTTTTCCTCTGAACAAAAGATCTGATGAGGTTAAATATATGTTTGCTAATCTTCCCACCTGTCAAGGGATACTTAGGTTCCATGTTAGAATATTGCTGCAGGTTTTATAGCCATCAACATTTGTTCAAACACTTTCAAAAGGGTGTCTGTTAGGGCATCGAGAGACATGTAGAATGATTAGGCCTGAAAATGTCCTTCCTTTACACAAACTGATAGGGACTTAGAACCTTTCCAGATACCTCCAAACATTCATTCAGTAGCTATTCTTGGAAAAATGTACTTTCCTAGATGATCAGCTGTTGCACAATTTCTGTTTGTTTCCATTTCTAACTTTGGGACTCTTTTTATCTGTACTACACATGATTGCAGTATATCCTTAGCTTCCACTATGGTAGTGCCATTCCTTGCATATTTGCTCCCGCCCTTAGATAAAAACCCTTTTTGGCTCTTGTGGCTTGCATCAGCTCTGCACCAAATTTGGAAAATATTTACTCAATTATTTTGACAAACAGTAAAAACCATCTCAAAAATACTTGTCATCTATGAAAAGCTTGAATCTGCAGAATACAAAAGTTAAATAAATGCTAAGATAAGTAATTTTATGGAGGTTCTTGAGTCTGGGAATAGACAAGATCTATAATCACAGGCAGAATGTCAACTATAGACCTGAATGAGATTATGCTATACAAGTCTGTTAAAGGTATTTATGAGTTTGCCAGCAGTCAGCATAGCCTTTATCACCAAGACATGTCATTTACAGAGGTGATTATTTCTAGGAGAGGGCACAGAATCCTATTGCTAGGACCTCAGTTTTGAGCTGAATAAGGCTGTACTCTGGAATTCTATTAAAGCTAAGACTTCCCCAGTGGTGAAGATATCCTCTTCTAGACTGCACAACATACGTAGGATGATTTTATTTTTACATTTTTGCATTCTGTTAAGACCATATGACTTTTCTTGAAGCACTGAACCAAAGGGTCATGTAATGAGGGCCAAAAGAGAAGCCAGAGGAGCCAGCCCTGTCTTGTTTCACTTGATAAGCTAAATGAACCCTTTCTTGCATTCATTTGCTTTAAAAGTAATTTAGGGGAAATAGACATATCAAGAATGAAAGTGAATGCAAAGCTTCTCACACAAAGCTTCATTTGATGTTGTTTATTATCTGTTTACTATTGAAGGTCATGTGGGTGGTGTTCGCATGCTATGATTTTATCTGTTCCATCGACATACTGACATTCTCACTGCCATCCTTGGGGCATTACTTCCATGAATACTCAATTTCATGCTAGTATTTAAACTGTGACAAATCCTGTCAGCATTTTATCTAAAATAAATATAAACATTTCATAGTCCATACTCACCATACAAACTAACCTAAATGGTCATGCCATAGTTGTTTTCCACCAGGTTTACTCACCAGAACCTCATAAAAATGTAGCATAGTTTATTTTGGTAAACAAAACAGTTTCACTTACCATAAAGCAGATGTATCCCTCCAATCAGACACTACTGTAATGGATCTGGGTACTCTTGGATAACTCCTTATCATTTGACCATCATGTCTCCACAGTACTTCAGAAAGTCTTTTCTCTGGCCCATCTAATTTCCAAAGGCATCTCCACTAGAGCCAATGATGTCTTAATTCCCCTTTGTTCATATCTTATCAGACCCATTATTGAATATAATGCACATTCTGGCATGCACTTATCTAAATATATCACACAACTTGTGAGACCTCAGAGATTCATAAGTAAAAAGATCAGTGGCCTCAAAAATATACTCAGTCTATTACAAACTCCTCCATGGAAATCTATGTCGAGTTTTTCATGCCATGAAAAATACAACATGTCTGATCTCCTATTCCTTCACATTACTAGTGGTACATCAAATATACAGTGAAAGGAACTAAACCTCCATCAGCAGATAAATAAGACACATTGGGGTGATAGAGTCATATCCCAATGCATCCCTTAGCTCTGTAACAAATGTCCAATACATGTCAAGAATAGTAGCACCCCTGCCACCTTCAATGTAAACCTAGATAATTGGATGGGCAACCTCAAATACTCTAGGTATTTTGCCTTGCCTTCCTTGATGCTAGAGGGAAATTTGAATAGTTTTTTTTTTTTTGGCTAGGTGTGAACTGGTGCAGACTGATTGACTAGTACTTACCTCTGGACCTATGAACATCTACACAATCTTATGAGCTTGGCAGGCATGGTACACTTTGAAGGACATGAACAATAGTCATCAAGATAGGGGCTAATGTCTTATGTTATCTATAGTAAACTGGGATAAAGAAATGTCTTGTCTTCAATCCCTTTGTGCTGTCTTTACATCTTATTTGGTTATTCACTATAATAACATCTTGCTTTAGGACTGTTCTTTGGATGCTGCAGTATGCCTAACATGTTCTCATGCCGTTTTATATTGAGCTTCTCAGTAGCTGACTGAACCCCCTAACACCTTGCACCTGGGGTGGCTACTACTTCATCCCACCCTAGCTAGGTATCTTGTCAAAGCCCATTAAATACCTAGACAGTTCCATTCATTGTCTGAGTACTTACATTCTGCAGTGTTAAACTTCCTACTAACATAAAAGACTGGATGAGCTTCATCATTCATATAAAAAAAACTGGCTCTATAGTTCATTTTTAGCATAGGTAGCCACCACAGTTGGTTAATGAAATCATGTGCCACCCACATGGGCTCTGAACTTAACAAAATTCAATTGCCTAAACAGTCTTTCTGCTTCCATTGTCCAGTTCATCACTAAGGGGGCCTTACACTTGGTTAGGTCAGTTTGAAAGAGAGGCAATGGTATCAAAATCTGAAATGAATATAGGCCAGAATAAATCCAGATCGGAATACTTTTCTATTTTTGAGATTATTTCTTATCATTGTATATTTGCAGAATTGTTTCTTAATTTAGAATGTAGTCTACAAACCTTAGTATATTTTGAACCCAAGTCAAACACATGAGGCTGGCAGTTAACAAATTACTTGCTATATAAAATTGTGCCAACATAAAAGCTGTAGTATAGATCATAATATAATCATTAGATAAATCATCAGGAAAAATAAGGAGTATAAGTTTCCAAGTCAGGCATGTCAGCATTTTTAAGTTTAGTTTACAGTATCAACAAAATCACCTTGGCTTTGGAACAGCCCCTGAAAACATGGATAACGTTTGCTGGTTTGGCCTAGAGCACATTACAGATGTAAATATTTGGGAAATAAGTAACTTTCTTTGACATAGATATTTAATATATAATGTCAAATTGTTTCACGTTTGATAAATAATGTATTTAGTGATTTTAATGTGCTTAATTTGTATTATTAAAAGACTTGAACATAAGTTTATATAGTGCCATTCTGGTTATGTACTGCTTTCATCATTCAGAGCTTGCAAATAATTGTTTTTTCTTTCTATTTCAGCTGAAGAGTCCCCTACCAAAAAATCATTCATCTCTGTTACCTTCACCTTCATAAAAATATTATGTAGACTTCTTACAAAATGTGTTTTATTGTTCAGTCTGTTCTTTAAAACATACTTGTTATAATATCTGTTGCACTGCTTGTTAAACTAGCTGACTTTATCATTTTTAATGGAAAGAGCTTTGACAAAAAACAATTCAGACCAGAAAAAGTTTTCTTTTTAGGAAACGGCCACTTTGCTTTGCTTACTGACTGCTTTTTCAGCCCGGGGTTAATTACCCTTCTGCCTATTACATATCAACAAACATTTAGCTTCTGTCATGTAAAGGTTGCTTTTTAAAAAATATATTTTACTAAATTTCAACATATGTACAATAATTAGAAGAAAGGAAGATTTCCAATAACTAATAACACTGAACAGACTATTTCAATTATTCTATTATTTAGTTCCCTGTACATTTTGCAATTAATACTTCAAGACTGTCTCAGCAACTAAAATTCACATTACTATATCTAGCTCTTAATCTTATTATACATTTTTCTTTTTGAATAAAACAGTGGCAAATTCTAAGAATTCTGTAAATAAAGGTATAGAGTCAATATGAGTTCAGAAATCTAGTAAGGAGTAATAAAGGTTCTGTATAGGTATTTCCTCATGCAAATTTTTCAATATAAATTTGATGAGTAGGGTGGCAGTAGCAGTGCTGCAGGAGAGCTGTTTAGATAGGATACAAGTAGCAATGCTGTAGGAGAGCTGTTAAGACATGGTGAAAATAGCAATGCTGCAGGGAAAACCATTTAGATATGGTAAAAATAGCAATGCTGCAGGAGAACGATTTAGATATGGTGCAAATAGCAATGCTGCAGGCTAGATAGGGTGCAAGTAGCAATGCTGCAGGAGAGCCACTTAGTTGGGGTACAAGTAGAAATGCTGCAGGAGAGCCATTTATATTTGGACTTTGTTATTGACAGACCACAAAAGGTATTCATAGGTAACAGCACCTCTACGAGCATCACACTGAACACTGGAGTACTTCAAGGATGTGTTCTGAGTCCCCTGCTGTTCACCATGTTGGCACAACTGCATCACTAGGTACAACACAAACCACATTATTAAGGTTGCAGATGATACTACAGTGGTGGGTCTCATAAGCAATGGTGACAAAAAAGCCTACAGAGAGGAGGTGAACCAACTGATTGTCTGGTGTGACAACAACAACCTGGCTCTCAATGTGAATAAAACAAAGGAAATAATAGTAGACCTCAGCAAAAGACACAAGGCTCATTCTCCCTCAAAATCAAAGGAGAAACAGTGGAAAGGGTGAAAAGCACCAAGTTCCTGGAGGTGCATATCGCTGAAGACTTGTCTTGGTCAATAAACACTAATCACATTATCAAGAAGGCACAACAACGTCTACACTTTCTAAGAAGGTTGAGGAGAGCAAAACTACCATCTTCAGTCCTTACAACCTTCTACAGGGGTACCATTGAAAGCATCCTGACTAATAATCTCTCTGTGTGGTATAGAAACTGCACAGTTTCAGATTGTAAATCTCTCCAGAGGGTGGTGAAAGTGGTGGAGAGAATTATCAAGTCCATGCTCTCATCTACCCAGGACTTGCAGTTTGCTCGGTGTCTCAGCAGAGCCATGAAAATAGTCAAAGACTGCATTCACCCTGCCCATGGTCTGTTCTTGTGTTTGTCTTCAGGCAGGAAATACCATAGTTTATGTTGCAAAACCACCAGATTTAATAGAAGCTTTTTTTTTCCATAAGCCATCAGACTTCTGAACTCCAGTAATAACATAGTGCAACATGCTAGTCATGGAGGTCTGGGGTTACAATGCTGAAGTAATTCAGACATATGCAATACATCTATGAAAGTACAATATTATACCTTATGTGCAATATTGATTATGTCAAATCTCAAAATGAACAGCAACCATTGGTTAAAAACAAACCCCAAACCACATAAAAAAACATCCAGGGAAACAAAGCTTTCTGTTCAGCTTTTAATCCAACAGTAAATGATGAACCAACTTCGATAAAGGCAATATAAACCAGCTTAGGCAGTAACAATCCCAACAGCTGCAAAGGAGAAGGCTTGCAACATTGAGGCACATGCCGGGTGCTTGGCCAGGTTGAGTCATGAGTGTGGTGAGTACAGATGTATTTTGCTATCTATAGTCAAATAAGCAAGAAAGAGTAAATCATTAACTGTGATTAGGTATATGTATTGCAATGAATGTGGAATTACAGCTGTGTTGCAACACCTGCATAATGACAACTGTTGTGCAATAAAAACATGAAATTATACCAGTAACTGATTGAAGGTTCTTCTAATAAAGTCTGCTGTGCATTGACTGTGGAAGTAGGACTGTTTTGCAATAAATCAATTAAAACTGTTCTGCAATAAAAACGCAAAATATTATCAGTACCTGCATGAAGGTATATCTAATAAATTCTGTTGTGCAATAAGTGTAGGTTCAGAGTTGTTTTGTAAGAAATTACTTATGACAACTGGTCTGCAACACATGGACCGATAGCAATAACACAGAGATAAGTTATGTACAGCAGGATTGTCTTGTTTCACCTTTGCGAGTCAGCTACAAGAATTCAGGCTGTGAGGTATGGTGCTGCAGTCAGGTATAACAGTGTACAGGTTGTCAACTGCAAATAACCCATAATCAGATATTGTTTGTTGACTTCACAGATATTTCAACACACTAACAATGTATTGTGTACACCTGGATTCTGTGTAGTAATGTATGCTTTACCTAGTATCTTTGTCATGCTTAAATGTCATGCATGTGTATTCAATTGTCACTGCAGTCATGTATAAAACTGTACCACTATTAGCAGGTCATATTTTGTGCCAGGTGAGCTCTAGGTAAATATCAGTCAGAAAGTTATTAGCAGTGACTCAGTAGCTCAGTTTGCTAAATGCTGTGTATGAAGTGCATTTTTGCCACACACAGACCAGGGTTTGAACCCAGTGCTATCAGTCATATAATGCTTACAGATATTCTCTCCACAGGAACTACAGGTACATAGGTAAGGTATCCCATATTATGAGTACATTATTGTGTGTTTACATGTCAGACTGTTACAATCATTACCAGGAATGTGAAAACACAGCATAACATATAGGAAATAAGTGTAATAATAAAATAAAATAAAATAAATAAAATGCAAACTTTGGTATGGCTGCATGCCTGGAGTGTGTGTTAAAGGTTGCTGCAGTCAATTAGTACATTTGATGTAGATGTCTGCACTGCTGTTGGGTTCTATCCCCATGCCTGCTAAGCAAGGCATGATAGATGTTGACTGTCTGCACTGTACACATACATGTCTCTCGAGTGTCATGCTGTCATGGAATATAATTACTGTTGCACAATCCCTCTGTTACAGATGTATCATCAACATGACTATGTAAATAGCAAAGTAACACAACTGGCCTGGGTCCAAGATGTGGTCAGACCAGGTGCCATAGCCAGCTGAGGTAGGATAGGTGGATCACTGAGAACTGGCCTACACAGAGGTACTATGGTGATGGATAGGTTAGTTATTTCCCAAACATTGTTAGTAATAACAGCATGCCATTACATTGGAAATAAACCGCTTACAAGCCAATTCATATTATGTGAAACAACAATAAATAACAGAGCAGTCAGACTGCAAACAGCATGCCAGTAACAGTTACAGCATAAGGCCAACAGAATTGGTAATTCAAAAAGATATGTTAATATACAACCATTATAATACATAATAAAAAAACACATGCCCCAAAATACAGTTTAATGTAACATATGTTAACAGTAAATCATAACTAAAGAATAACAAGTATAAATAAATGAAGCTAGGGGGTGGGGACAGAGAGATACAGTCTATTAATACTATTATAGGCTATATAGTTGACAACAGTACTGCTATCTACTCTACAGGTCTGTCCTTTCTTTGTGTACAAGTCCCCTATAGGTGCTGTAGCACATACATACCTCTCAAGCTATCCGCATGGGACAGTTTGGGCCAAGCAATAATAACTGTGGGTACACAACTACACAGAATACTTGCACATCAGGTGGACCTATGTAACTATCAGGATGTACTGTGGGCTGATGTAGTGATGCTTTGCAATTTTGGTAATCATTTGCATGTTAAACCTGTGACAGATGGATTATGCACTACTAATTACATTACATGACAGCATGACACTTGAGAAAGACGTATGTGCACAGTACAGAAAGTAAACTATCAAGTCTTGCTTGACAGGCATGCAGATATAACTCAATAGCAGTGACTGCAGAGGACATCTGCATTGCATGTTTTAACTGACTGCAGCAACCTGTAACAGACACTCCAGGCATAGCACCATACCATGATTACACATTTTATTTCTCTTATTTTATTCTATTATTATTGTACTCAGCAGTGACTTCGAAGCTCAATTTGTTAAATGTCTAGCAACCTATAACAGACACTTATTTACTTTATTTTATGCTGTATTATCACATCACTGGTAATGATTTTAACAGTCTGTAATATCTGAACACACAATTATTTATTCCTAATATGGGCTACCTCACCCATTTACCTGTAGTTCCTATGGAGAGAATATCTGTAATCATTATGTGGCCGATAAAGTGATATTTCTGGCAGGCATGGGGATAGAACACAGTTGCAGTGACTGCAGAGGACATCTGCATTGAATGTATTAATTGACTTTAGCAACCTGTAACAGATACTCCAGACATACAGCCATACTAAGATTACACATTTTCTTTTATTTTATTCTATTATTATTATACTTATTTCCTTTATTTTATGCTGTATTACCACATTCCTGGTAATGAGTTTAACAGTCTGTGACATCTGAACACACAATTATTTATTCATAATATGGGCTACCTCACCCATTTACCTGTAGTTCCTGTGAAGAGAGAATCTGTAAACATTACGTAAGTGATACTACAATATTTAATGCTGCATAGCACTGGATTCGAACCCTGGTCATTGTGTGGCAAAATGTACAGAGCATTTAACAAACTGAACTTTGAAGTCACTGCTTATTGCTGATCGACTGATATTTGCCTAGAGCTCATCTGAAACCAAAATATGACCTGGTAATAGTATTAGAGTTTTATACTAGACTACAGCGACAGTTGAACACATGCGTAAAATTCAAGCATGTCAGAGATACTAGGTAACCTATACATTATTAAATAGAATGCAGATGTACACAATATATTGTTAGTAGGTTGCAATATCTGTGAAGGCAACATGCAATATTTGGCTATCTCACCCATATACCTTGCTGTGGAAGACAAAGAATTATGTGAACAATACTGGCCTTGAAACACTCTTGATCGTTACTATAGGTGATAACCATGACATTTTGCAGCCATTATATTTACAGCGTACAGCTATTGCACTGTTATACTTGACTGTAGCACCTTACCTCACAGCCTGAATGCATATACCTAAAATGCAATGGTTAAAACAAGACAATCCTGATGTGCACAATTTACCTTGCTGGTATTGGTGTTGGTTCATGTGTTATTGCAGCACAATTGTCAATTGCAGCACAATTGTCAATTGAATTCTTGCACAACACATCTAATTCGACACATATTGCATAAGCTATTGTTACATTATTATTGTTATTTATTATAAATCCCTTCATGCATTTACTGGTATAATTTTGAATTTTTATTGACAACAGTTGTCATTATGCAGATGTTGCAATACAGCTGTAATTCCACAGTTATTGTACTACAAATGTTTTGCAGATACTTTATTATGGTTAATGCTTTACTTTTTCTTGCTTATTTGACTATAGATAGCAAAATACATCTGTACTCACCACACTCACAGTGCAACTTAGACAAGCACCCTGCATGTGCGTCAATGTTGGGAGCCCTCTCCTCTGCAGCTGTTGGGAGAAAGGTAAACCATTATGCTTATCAGTTTAGTAGACAGTTTAGATATTGGTTAAAGAGAGGTAAATGTACTTACATGACATGTGGAGTATTCCCTGGCTGAGCATCTTGGACCCAGGTGACCAAGATTTCCCCCTTCCGATGCTTCAGGTTGTCATAGTGGTGATGGACCCGCTCACTTGTGTGGGAGATATCTGTCACACTGGTGAGTTTACATGCCAGCTAGTCCCAAGCCTCTGCCTTACACTCTGAGCCCTGGAGCTGCCAGTGCAGAAGCCAGTCTTCATGGTTTTCCACCACAAGTCCAACTATGACCCTGGACTCCTGAATGTCCCACTGTTACACCCAGAAGTGCGCACCATCTCTAATCCCAGCCATAGTCACTACACAGTTAGAACACCAGCAGAATATGCTGTATTCCCTCGTAGTGAGCTGTATATAGCCTGTTTTCCTGCCTTAAATGCCATCAGGCAACATTTGAAAAAGCACCACATCACTTAGCAGTGCACAAACCAGCCAAGCAATGCCAAGCAGTGCATTAACATTTTCAGCCATTATTATGTTTATGCAGTGCTTAGCAGGTCTTAGCATAGCTTAGCTGAGCACAGCAGGCCAGTATTTAAAAACAATTGGCGTAATTTTTATACTCAAAATAAATGCTTATTTTTCCCTTTCATGTATTCAAACCCTGCACCTACTGCATATAAGGCCATAATTCTACCAGTTTAGCTATGTGGATACATGGAACTCTCCTATACCTTTGCATATACCTCTGAGCTACATATAAGCACTGCTGAGCACCTCGCCATACAGTGCAAACCTGCTCAGCTATGCTTAAACTTGACCTTTAAGTAAAGAATTAAATGCATCTAGTTTCTATTTTTAGATGTCTATCAGGTGTCTCAGCACTGGTCAGCATTGCTGCGCTCCATGCTTCACCATGCAAATGAACTTTTTCAAAAATATTACATTGATATACAGCAACTGGACTGCATGGAGTGTATTCATCTGTAGACACAGTTAGCACCACACTCCCTACACTAATTCAATAATCGTGTTCCAAGGCTCTTACTCAGCAACACACCATCATTAATATTCATGGTGTGCTGCCAAGGGGGAACCGTGTACACAGATACAGTAACATAACATTCCGTCTAGGCTCTACACTATGCCTACATGGAATTTATTAAATTGGGGGATATGACATTTTGTGTAAAATATTTAATGACATGCAGAACTAATATGCAATTTAAAATTAAATCACAAAACGTATATGAAGTGTAAGGAGTTGGCAGGCTTTAAAAATTCCATAGAGACTATTCTGTCAGAAATACTGGGTGAGCAAATTATTGAAACCAAGGATTTTTTTTTTCTGCTGGGATACAGGATCTAAATAATATAGCCATAGTAAGACCTTGGTGGTTGCCTAAAAAGCAATTAGAAATTGGAAATCAAAATCTAAACCCACTGTATTTGAAACAGTAAATATATATTTGATTGTTTTGTTTGATATTTTCTATCTATATGGGCTGAATTTCAGCATTATATAACTTGCCTGAAATGAGGAAAAATAAAGAAAAGAAGAGGCATGTATACAAACCTGTCTCTATCCCAGTGGTATTGTAGCAATCTTTCCATAATTTACAGCTTCATAATATAATTTACAGCATCCATCAACAGGTCTCAAAGAAATCTTATATTTTGAACATGATTGTAATATTCTCATATATAGGATTGTGTTATAATTTTTATATATGTATTTAAATAAAGTATTGAAAAGCCTTTTTCACAGGCAGTGCAATGTAAAACAGAAATACAAAAATGAAAACACATCAAATGCACAAATCATATCTACAATTAATAATACATAACGTATTTAAAATTAAAGTTAAAAAGTAGAAATTCTAAACGTGAATATATTTCTCTTGGCAAGTGACACATTGCTGTTTATTTATAATTTTGTATGGCACCCCTAAAGGCCAAATATTGGCTTCATACATAAACTTTAAAATGTTTAAATGGTAACAAAAGTTATTTATAGACTGGATTCAGAAAACTTTGCCACTTCATCCTAAACAAATTTGTGCAATGGTCTGCCATGTGCATGGTGCTTATGACTCAGAAAACCTGGCTACATGATGTGGCAAGTCCAAATAATCTGGTTGTTTGCCCTACAATTTGTATATTGAGGCACTGTGTATGACAATTATGCTAAACAGGATGGTGGAGTGATTTAAAAATGACTAAATGCTATGAAGTGATGCTGCATTTACTTTAAATGTGAACTCAGCCATGTCCCTTTTTTTCAGGTGGAGTTCATTGCAGTAATATGTTTGAGGTTGCTGCAGCCATTGCAAATGTGCAGCTGCTTTGCTCGATGGTACACAATGTTGCCCTTGGAAATGCAGAGCCATCTCACTGCTCCTAATATTTCATGCCTCCCAAAACAATGATATAGTGGACCATTACTGTGTTGACAGTGACATCATGCAAGAAATCATGGAAATGTATTGGCCTTATCTGCAGCCCCATGGGAGTTCCAGAGTACCTAGGACAGTTGATACAAAGGTATGTTTGGCACTACATACATTAGCTATATACCTATATGGGGACAGAGTGGGGATCTCAGGTATCTGCCTCAAGAACATTACATAAATTCTTTGATGCCATGTAGAGGGAGCATATGTGGTTCCCACTCACCTGAGAGGAGAAAGCCAACATCATGCAGAAGTTCTATAATATGATCTAATTCACGAGATTCTGGAGATCACAGACTGTACCCACAGTCAAATAAAGACTCCACTTAGTGAACTGGAAAGGAGGTACATGAACTGCAAAGGGAATCAGCTGCCAGATGGCATGTACTATACAGGGTATCTACAATGTGTATGCAAGCCACTTCGCAAATTTTATGTCTCCCACATATGGCACACATAACCTATAACAACAGTTTATGAGGGGTGACTTCCTTCAGGGCATCTTGTTAGTGATAAAACACAAACCAATGTAAAACATACGAATAGACAGATCAAAGAATCAAGACTGATACAACTTGCTGTTAAGCGCTTTTCATTTACTAAATGGTAAACTTCATCAGACAATTACACAATACATTCAAACATTATTTAAATACTAAAAAAAGGCACCAAAAAACAATGATGTCACAGAATTCATCAAATTACACTTAAGAAAATTCTTATTAAAAGTTATATAACATTTAAACACATATTACATATATATTAACTGCACTTATTATAAAATCCTAATTAGTAAACCTAAACAAACTTCAAGCACATATATTTACAATATACTTCATTTATTTAATGCTTTTAATTTTAATATAGTGCTAACATTGCATATGTCATTCAATCCTGGCTAAGCATAAGACAATAAATTCAGTTGCCAACTTAGTTCTGCTTTATCCAACATAAGTTCCCAAGGTCCACCTCTTTCAAGCATTTTTACTTGCTGTAATACTGAGAACTTAAATTCATGATCTTTACATTCATGCAGATGTCTAGCAAGCGCATTGTTAACATTTTCTTTTCTTATTGCATATGTATGCTCATGTCTTTCTTTTAGCATGTGAGTTGTTCTACCTACATAAGTCGGGCATTGTTGACATAAGGCTATATATATATATATACCAAACTTTTAGAATCACAATTATATTTACCTTTAATAATATACATTTTGCCTTTTATTATTATAGAATGGCCCTCATGAATGTATCTGCAATAATTGCACCTACCAGACATACTCATACTGCCTTGCTGTGCCCTAACTGTTTAACTTATTCCTTTCCAGGAAAACTTGTAAACTAGTGCCTTTTCTTGCTACTATTTTAAATCCTTACTCCATTTTACCCCTAATTTGTACATCATCCTGTATTACCATCCAATTTTTTTAACAATCATTTTTATCTCTTGAAAATGAATATTATAAGGTGTTATAAATAATGCCATGGTGTCTACAGCTTTTTTTTTTTTATTGGCAGATAGTTGTTCCCCATTATATCCTAATATTGGTAAAAAATGACCATTAGACCTCTTATTTTTAACTTCCTTATACAATTCTTACAATATGTCAGTGAGATAGCCTCTTTGAGTGTGGTAGGTGCAATTATTGCAGGTACATCCATGAGGGCCATTCTATAATAAAAGGCAAAATGTATACTATTAAAGGTAAATATAATTGCAAAGACAATCTCCTTTGCCTGGTTTTGATGGTCGGCATGAATGAACTACAGTAAGTAGCAGCAATAATAATAATATAATGACTGAACAAATAATGTATGAAAATACTAAGACTGCACAAGCTAATTACTTTGGCATTGGCATGGAAAATGACTTTGCAGCATCACAGACTTGGACAACATCATTTAGGTCAAATTGGAAACTACCTTCTATTAATGGATGGTTGGTTTGTGACAGTATTGGTAAAGAATGGGATGATAATGCACATAAGGAAGGGGCTACCATAAAAACTATGTTGGAACAGTTTGATTCAAAGCTAAAAAAATAAAAAAAATTTGCAGTTAGAAAATATGTACTTGAAAGAGTGTATAATTAACAAAGTGGTGCCAAAAGGTTTGTGTATATGGCGCTATCCCTCAGGCCTGTTGGACAAATCACCCTTCCTTATTGAACTTTTAGCATGCATGATAGACATGGCGTTGAACTATTGGAAATGTTAATGAAATATAATACAAAGGCTGAAGTACTATTGGGGGAATGTAACCATTTAGAAACTGAACTGCAGGCTGAAATTAGTTATGAAAGGTATAAATATGAACATCAGAGAATTTATGAGAGTACTGAAAAACAATTAGTGGAATTGAAATGCAAAAAGCATAATAAACTATTAAGGGATAAGGAGCAGTATGAAAGAGGATTAGCCTATCCAAAGCCCCCTAAGGTAAGAACGCTGCAGATTTTTCAAGAGGCTCCTAATAATAACACAAATATTAATGAGCAACAGGGAGATGTACAGAATGAAATAAGGGCCAACAATAGTTCAATTCCATTACAGGAAGAGGAACAGTTTGAGTCTGCAGAGACAGGCCTAAGGAGGTCAGAAAGACTTAAAAATCATAGTAATTATAACAACGGCAATAGGCCATACAATCAGGATTTTAACACCCCTTCCAGATGCAATCAGAGGAGAGGGGGATTCCAATATTGGGGGAGAGGGAGGGGGAGGGGTTACAATTGATCAATGATGCTGAAGATATTCTGGAGTGCATGAGTGAAGAACAGTATGGCAATAATCATGTCACCAATACAATGCAACAATCATTCACAATAGCACAAAAGATTTTAAGGTTTATAATTTTTCCGGAACTTATTGATGAAGAAATGGTTGATGTATTTAGTAAAGGCCTTACTTTTGTTCCAGTAAAAGTCCTAGTCTAGCTGATATTTAAATTGATTTAAAGTTGTTTTTGAGAAAATTAAATCTAAAAATTCTATTTGGGTCTAATAATGTACTGGATGATGGCTTATTTCAAGTTGGTAACACATTCATCCCCCCACTGCACCTCACATTATCGCTATCTGAAAAGATATGCGAGATTGATATTAGACATACTTTTAGTGAAAGTGGGGCATTTAAGGACAATTTCATGGATGAAGAAAGATATAATTTGACATTTTTAATGTAGCAGTCCTTAAAGATTATGAAACCAGATAAGGGAAGGGGGGGGGGGGGTTAGTGATTATGGATATATTTGATTATGACCAAAGAATGCATGAAATACTAGCTGAAGCCACATACCAGGAAGTACAAGAAAATGCATGTCCTGATTAACGATGTTTCTTGAGAATAGAATAACTTTGGATGATTACAACTATTTGAACAATATTTTTCCAGTAACACCCACCATTTTTGGAGCACCGAAAGTACACAAAAGTGTAGAAAATACACCTATGCATCCCATAGTGGATGGATGTAATTCCATCACTTGTGCAGCAGCTAAGTATCTTGATAATAAGTTGAAAAATATGTAACTGGTTGTTCCCAGATTTGTAAGGACTCATGGCACTTTTTAGATATAATGAGTAAAAAAGAATATTTAAATGATAGTTTATTTCCTACAATAGATATAAAGGATCTTTTAACATGTATACCTCATTAAGAAGGGTTAGAAGCTATTAGTGTATTTCTGCAAAAGCAAGGGGTAGTACAAACAAAGCTTAAATTATATATTGATTTGTCTGAGATAATACTAAAGAACACTTTCATCCAGTACAAAAATAAATATTTCTTGCAACAGGTTGGAGTAGCCATGGGTTCATCGTGCGGCACTTTTTGCCAATATCATAATGGCAGTCTGGGAAGAACAGCATATTTTTAGCAATCATTTTTCTCAGTACATCCAGGTATACCTTCGATATTTGGATGATATTTTTATTTTGTGGCAAGGGGACCATGGTGTTTTAAGTAAGTTTATGGAGTATATTAACAATACAACATAGTAACAATTCACACATGAGGTTGCGGAAAATGGAATCAACTATTTGGATGTCAATTTGATTAAGGACAAACAGAATAAAAGGTATATAGCCAATATTTATAGAAAACCAACTTATTCAAATTCATTTTTGCATTTTACCAGTGCCCATACAATTGGTAACAAGAAGGCAGTAGTCAAGGGACAATTTATCAGGGCAGCCAAGATGGCACCTTTAGAACTGGATTTTGAAATTGAATGTAACAACTTGATAGGCATGTTTTCTAAAAGAGGCTATCCCACTAACATGTTGTATGAATTGTATAAGGAAGTTAAAAATAAGAGGTCTAATGGCCATTTTTTACCAATATTAGGATATAACTGGGAACAACTATCTGCCAATAAAAAAGAAAAAGTTGTAGACACCATGGTATTATTTATAACACCATATAATATTTATTTTCAACTGATAAAAATGATTATGTTAAAAAACTGGATGGTAATACAGGGAGACGTACAAATTAGGGGTAAAATGGAGCAAGGATTTAAAATGGTAGCAAGAAAAGGCACTAGTTTACAAGTTTTGCTGGAAAGGAATAAGTTAAACAGTTAGGGCACAGCAAGGCAGTATGAGTAAGTATGGTAGGTGCAATTATTGCAGGTACATTCATGAGGGCCATTCTATAATAATAAAAGGCAAAATGTATATTATTAAAGGTAAATATAATTGCAATTCTAAACGTTTGGTATATATAGCCTTATGTCAACAATGTCCGGCTTATTATGTAGGTAGAACAACTCACATGCTAAAAGAAAGAATATATGAGCATACATATGCAATAAGAAAAGAAAATGTTAACAATGTGCTTGCTAGGCATCTGCATGAATGTAAAGATCATGAATTTAAGCTCTCAGTATTACAGCAAGTAAAAATGCTTGAAAGAGGTGGACCTTGGGAACTTATGTTGGATAAAGCAAAACTAAGTTGACAACTGAATTTATTTTCTTATGCTTGGCCAGGATTGAATGACATATGCAATGTTAGCATTATATTAAAATTAAAAGCATTAAATAGATGAAGTATATTATTGTAAATAATATATGTGCTTGAAGTTTGTTAAGGTTTAGTAATTTGGATTTTATAATAAGGACAGTTAATATATATATATATATATATATATATATATATATATATATATATATATATATATATATATATAAAATATGTGTTTAAATGTTATATAACTTTTAATAAGAATTGTAAGTGTAATTTGATGAATTCTGTGACCGTTTTTTGGCTCCTTTTTTAGTATTTAAATAATGTTTGAATGTATTGTGTAATTGTCTGAAGAAGTTTACCATTTAGTAAATGAAAAGTGCTTAACAGCAAGTCATATCAGTCTCGATTCTTTGATCTGCCTATTTGTAGGTTTTACATCTTGTTAGTGATGTTGGATATGTCCTGGAACCTTGGTTTATGACACCTATCAGAAATCCACACAGTCAGACTAAATCAGAATGATGTGGGGCTGCTTAAAGCATGCTTCCACTGCCTGGATTAATTTGATGGTGTCTTGCAGTATAACCCTGCCACATGTGACCAAATATTGACTGTGTATGCAGTGTTTGTTACATGGCATTATAGTTAGGAAGACATTATAGCTGGGTAGCTTCTTGCAGGGCCAGCAGTTCCCAACACAACAGGTAGTGCAAGCTGAGACAGAAAGAGTCAAGGAGGAACCAACAGCAAGAAATGACCATGCCAGATGGAAGTGGGCATAGTATGCCATAACACAAACAAAAAGACAATGGATTGCACATTACTTTATAACACAACAATGCAAGAGTTAAGCAGACACACAACAGCAAAAGGGATGCATACAAGAATACCAGACTTTGCTTACCCATATGTAGGCTGGACACAGTATGTAACATACATGTGAATCCCAAGTAACAATAGACAAAGGGCAGAACAGAGTTATCATTTGAAATTGCACAGGTGTTGAAGGAGTACAGTGGTGCATGTATTTCACAGGAAAGTGTATAAGTGTGACTGATGAGGTGTAGAAAAAGAACAAATGAGTGTGAGAACTGGATTAATGAGGGTTAATGTCAAGAAAGGCCAGGGTCAGTGGATGTCCAGCATATGCTGAGGCTTTGATGTCAATTTTGTGTGCGTGTGTGTGTATCCACAGGAACACAGCCTCGCTACTTAGTGTAGCATTGCAACCTTACCTACTAGATAGGTCCAAGGCATGCATGACAAATGGTTTGGCTTTCATTGCACGTCCCCACTCATGAGAGCTAGCCCTGCCAGCAGTTGCACTGGCTATACCAGAGCCTTGGTTAGATGCTGGTGTCCTCTGTGACCTTGACCAACATCTGCTGGAGGATGTGTCAGCATGACGACAGCTGCAGCCATGGGGATTCCCTGTCCTGCGTTCTGTCTCTTTCACACTCGATGTTGCTGTGGAGCAGGAACTTGCTCATGCATGCCATGCTGGCTGCCATTTGTGAGTCTAACAAATGACCATGCATGAGGACAGCTCCTTGACCCTGCAAAATAACACAGTGAACCAGTGATTGGTCCAATGTGTGATTTCATTTATCACATGCATCACACATTTAGGACATGTACTCTAATAGTTCATCATGCAGAGCTTGGATTACCTTCACTGCCAAGGCTATGGTGGAACATGCCTATGCCTCCATGATGCTCTCAAGTCAGCATGAAGAGCTTAGATTACCTTCACTACCTCTGCCATGGCTATGGTGGAACAAGCCTATGTCTCCATGATGGCCTTGAACATATGCTGGGTTGCAACCACTGACACAAGCCTTAGTAGAAGGCTGATAGCCATACCTCTGGTGAGCACCATTACCAGCTCTCCATGTGTTGAGCTCCTTGTACATAATTGCTGTGGTAAATTCAGGCACCAGTCTACTGGGGTCCTTCCCTGATCTAAAGTGTCCATATCAACCTGTTCTCTCATATATTTGTGTATTATGGTTATCCACAGGTAGAGAAAGAGAGAGACTGTACCCATGGTTGTGTAGGGGATTTGGTGGCCACACTCCCTGTGTCAAGCACACAGACTACACACCCTGACTGTGCCAACTTATCCCTGCAAACATTATCAGAAGCTACAGATCCTCCAACATCAGACAGGCATAGTTATATAGTGCTGATGCTAGACAAACATTGTCCTGTGAATACACCACAGGAAAAACATTTCCAATGCAAGTAAGATCCAACACCACAACTACAGATGCAACTGATATCTTTACAACTATAAACATGAGAAAAATAATATCCCATCTCCAACAGACCTGTATACTACAACTCAGACAAATTTAATGAAGTGTAGAGAGACTATGAGGTAATGAAGCCTTACAGCTCTTAATACAATAAACTAGGAAACATACTTGAGATTTTTGTAGTTGAAAGTCTCTGGAGTCAGTCCAGGTATGTCTCAACATCTAGCAATTCACTATGGGACTTGGTGGAAGTGGTACATCTATTAAGTAAGGCCTGAACTTTTCTGCCTCAGTAATGTGAGCTTTATTTGATGCCCCACCACATTGCTGGTGTTTCTGCCGTCTGGGTGGCAGCATGGATCATGTCAGACCATTTCATAGGCATTGTCCTGATCTCCTACAGCATTAGCATTGGTAGCAATTTCAGCACAAGCATTGTTATGGAATAGCCAGTCAGTGGAATGGACAGGAAAGAGCTATTGCCCATGGAGATGGAAGAGCTCCAGTACCACTTCATTGTCCACATCTGTAAACTTGGGTTTACAGGAGGATGTGGAAGCACCACCAGTTGAAATACTTTTCTTTGGGCACTGCTTTTTAGACATAATTCTCCTATTTTCCATGCCAGCAGAGCTAGCAACCTTGTTCCAGTGTGGTTCTTCGTAGTCTTTACACTACTACTACTAGCCTAGTAGCCAATACAGTATGCTGTAGTTGTAGTTGACAATGAGATATCTGTATCCACAATCTTTAAGTGAATGTCAGGCATGCATTGCAAACTAAGCACATATTCTCAACATGACAAACACTTAACTACAACATAATGACCCTAACTGACTGTTACAATAGCACTGTTAGAAATGTTGTAGCTAATTTCATATGTGCAAGGGACACAGAACACTATAGTACTACACTACTAAACATTACTCACAGTATGAGCTCAGGTGTGTGTATGTCACCTATTCTAGCAAACTATACAATTGTAACATATCACTTTTGAACAATACATGTGCAAGTACTGACAAACTGACATCCCCTATTGGCAGCATTGCCAGATGTCCCTGTCTGAGCTGGACTGTCCTGGATCCCAAGTCCCGCATTGCCAGTTAAAATCCCGACGAAACAGCCTCTGCTTTGTTTTTTTTTATTGGCCCCATATGCCTGTATACGTGCCAATCAAAAAATCGCAAAGCAGAGCCAAATCTGTTTAATGCAGAACTGCGTGATGTTCTGCATTGAACAGAAGAGGCTCCATTGAGTGATTTTTTGATTGGCTTGTATAATGGTATATGGGCCAATCAAAAATCACAAAATGGAGCTACTTCTGTTTAATGCAGAACTGCCTGATGTTCCACATTGAAGACCTTTTTTTTTTCTTTTTTCCTTTTTTTTTAGTCTTTACTTAGTGTGAAGGACATTTTTTTTGTACCTACCAACCTGTCCCTTTGCAAATTTGGCAACCCTGCCTACAGTCCTTAGAGTAAACAGCATATTCAAGGCTACCACCATACAAAGAAATAGATGTGAAAAAAATTCCATTTTCGTTATTTATGCAGTTACCCTACTTAAGAATATTTTTTGAAAATTACCCTTAAGAGAATTCAAACGTGAAAGTCTTGTTTGCCACTAAGTTCTTCCCCAACGCGGTAAGGCTCTGTGTATCTTCACATGTTTATATTGTGCAGATTTAACTCTCGGGGCATGATGATTTTGTTAATTAGAGCTCATCTCATTATTGTTTCTGAAACACTCAATTTGCATGTTGAACAAAGCTGATAAACATTATGTTGATTTCTACATCATGAAGTACATAACCTTATCACGGTGGCTGTTGTTGTAGACCTCTCTGTACATATATATATATATATATATATATATATATATATATATATATATATATACATATACATATATATTTCTATCTATCATAGAAATCTGCTAGTGGCCCACCTGCAAGGCCTGTCATCCTCCCACAGGAGGCAGCAGCAGTGCCTCTAGCATCACAGGCTGAAACACCCAGCACGTCTGGGTCATAGCCTACCACAGTTGCCTCTACACTTCCTGCCTACCTGCATCACCTGTTACTTAACCTTACACTGAAGGCTGGTACAGTACTAGCCTCCAATAGCAGTGTGAGCAGAGGTGACATCTTTGTCACCCATCAGCAGCTGGCAGGTGTTGTGTTCAATATCATTGACAGGAGATTGCATGCCTGCACAGACTACATGGAGACCATGCACATGTGACTCATTGAGTCTGGTAAATGACTAGTAATGGCTGCACCTTCTGAGCCAGGACCCAGTCATGACAGTACCCAGAGTGACAAGTAAACTCCCACTGTATCTCAGCCAGATGAAAATGCATCTTCAAATACCCTGTCTTATCACCCATCCAGGTGTTTTCCTCCCTTTTTCTGTCTGGGACCACACCTGTTGGTTTAACAATTATTCCATCACTATAGTCTTCCCTCTGTCGGCTGTCTCCTTCTATATTGTGGGTCCCATTCTATCACACAATACCCTGTTTCTCTTTGTATGTCTTTCCCTAATACCCAAGTCACCACAAAATATAGGATTATATATATATATATATATATATATATATATATATAATTCCTGCATCCCTACCCATATTCTGATCTTTTTTTTTTGTTTACTCTATTTCCTACACTATGCTTGTTTCCCCTTTTCATCTCTGTCCTATACTCCCGTTTTCAGCCTTTAATCTGTTCAAACAACCCAAAAGGGCTTATATAACAGTCTGCTATTTGTGGTTATATGTTGCATGATGGGCCACTGAAAGCACACTCAGTACCCATATAAAACCAATGAGAAATAACACTACTCATATATAGCAAATTTGAAGTCCAGTCTATGTTATGCACTAAGGATAATGCCATCAATCACATAAATGAGCTGAGTACCATTGTGCAGCAGTTGACAAATATGAAATGGAGTAAGGCTTATACCTTTATTCTGACTGTTACCATGGCACAGCTTGTTAATGACCTGCTTTGTAGACTGTCAGTGCACAGAGTGAGGTATTCCAATTGTGTCCTGGTTATTTTCTTCATTTTACTTTTCTGCCTCCACTCTGCCCATGTGTAACACTTCCTTCATATGTGTTTCCCTGAACCCTTTAGTATGACTTCTGCAATGGCTGCACTTCATAATGCTGTGTTTAGTGAAGAATCACTGAAGAAAGGACTGGGTTCAATTACCTTGAGGCCTGTCTTTTGATTGCTTCTTCCATTCTGTTGCATGTAACAGTCCCCTGATATGTTTTTCTTTAACCACTTTAGTATGATTCATGCAGTAGCACACCTAGTTAATGTTGTGCAAGTCCTTGGTTTGATTCCCTTAAGCCTGTATTTTCATTACTGCTTCCATTCTGTTGTTGTGTAACAATCTCCTAATGTGTTTCCCTGATTTTTTCAGTATGTCTTCTGCAGTAGTTCCCCTTGTTAAAGCTGTGCTTGGGAGGGAATTGCTGAAAAAGTCCTTGACTCAGTCCCCTTGAGACCTGTCTTTCTATAACTGCTGTCATTATGTTGTTGTGTTACTTACTTACCCCTGATATTTATTACTCTGACCCCTTCAGTACAATTCCTGTAGTAACTCACCTAGTTAATGCTGTGTTTACAAGACTATCATTCTCAGGGCTGAGAGTTTTTTTTATTTTTCATTAAAGCTACCATTATGGTTCAAGTACACTAATAAAATAAAAATGTGATGACATCAGGAATGGTGTTGGCCAGTACTCCTCAATGCCATTCAATTATCCCATTTGGCTATGTTCAGGTAATTCAGATGGATATCTAAGTATATGTCATACTCCCTTCTTTACTGTATTCTGCATTCATTTTATGTTCACCAGCTCTCTTTGGACTCTCTTTTCAATTGATGTTGTCCTCGATGCCTTACTAGACATCCCAGTCATAGTCCATAAGACATTTTTCTGCATATCTTTTGTTCTGAGTCATAATGATAACTCAGCACATTAAAGTTCATGTGTGTTCATAGGAGTGCAGTGATTACAATAGATGCTCATGCACAGTGTTAATCTAACAAGATCTGCCACTGAGTACCTACTGTACCTATGATAAGTAGCTGCTCTTTACACAGGCTAGAATGGCTGCATACATTTGTAATGAGCCTCTGGGCTCATTGCACACACATGGTAAACAGTGTTGTCTTCCTGGCTACAATCACATGCACAGCATTTCTGAATCCCCCCCAAGTCATCCAAGATAACTGTTTTTAGGCTGCTTACTACCTGAAAATGAGTGCTGAACCACTCAGGCTGGCAAGTGTGCCCTTACCCCACATGATATGTGCTACAATCTGTACCACAATGCCTAGTTAGTAATAACAGAACATAATATGGTGCATTTTCAGAATAGTTATCATTATATTAGACACCATGACCCATGGTGCAAATAGATAAAGCTCTGACTGTGTCTCAGATGATCTGAGTTCAATTACCAGCGCAGGCCCTGGAGGGACTGGGCAGGAGAGGATGGGAGTGAGTGACCAGTGCTGGCTCATTGCAATAACAGCATAAAGACCTTGGAGAGCTCAGTGTTGCAATTTGTGTGCCACTTGGTCAGAAGGGGTGTGGAGGCAGAGGAATGCATGCAGGGCCAGTAGTATGCATAAGTCAACTAGGCAACCACCTAGGGTGCTATATTTTGGAAGGGTGCACTTCCTGATTTACCTGTTTTTAGAGCAATGAAGTATGTATTTTATTTCTCAAAAAATAAATAAATAAATGTAATCCAGCACAAGCCCTGCTTCAAAGAAAAAAGCGTCCTCACCCGCAGTGTGGCAAGTTCCCCAAGAGGAGGTACTACACTTGACTCGACCATTCAGGTTAATGAAGCATGTCATGTCAGACTTGTGTAGCAAGGTAGTCTTGGAAACCTGGCAATGTTCAAATTGTTGGGATAAAGCTGTTATGCTGACTGTAGGGGGGTTAGCATCAATATGATGCATTTTTTTTAATTTACACTAACATCCTTAAAAAATAAATAGGCAAAAACAATGAAAGACTATAATGCTCATGTGGCTTTTTTGCTATTCAGGGAGTTGAAAGGGAAATTTTTTGATGACTTCTGGATAGCTGAGAGAAAGGGTATGAAACAAGCAGTGAGGTAAGTATTTATAAATATATATATAAATAAATTATATATATATATATATATATATATATATATATATATATATATATACATACACATATATTTATATATATATATATATATATATATATATATATATATATATATATATATATCCAAAAAACTTCGTAAAAATCAGAATTATCCAATAGCAATGTCGAAAAAACACACTGAGAGCCAGTAATTAGCGCTTTCATCCAATTTAATATGTTGGACTTCTTCAGAATAACATACAATTACAATACAATCCTGTATATATAACCAAAGTAATGGTGAAATGACAAGTCATACTGTAGACCAATTAGGAAATATAACTCATGAATTATGTAATAAGAATCCTGTTGAAGCAAGACATTCCACTAACTGAATTATGTATAATGTATTTAAAACCCTGTTCAAAAGTAAACAGAGCCTACCACTAGTAAATGTGTAGTTAGTTGTGCCATTTCAAAAAACATTTAATGTTTAAACTTTCATTTAGTCCAGGTGGGGCATTAGCATTTAACCTTAGTTGCCATCTTAATTCTTTAACCTCCAATAAAGTATTTCTATCCCCAAAAAACATGGCACAACTAACTACACATTTACTAGTGGTAGGCTTTGTTTACTTTTGAACAGGGTTCTAAATACATTATACATAATTCAATTAGTGGAATGTCTTGCTTCAACAGGATTCTTATTACATAATTCATGAGTTATATTTCCTAATTGGTCTACAGTATGACTTGTCATTTCACCATTACTTTGGTTATATATATACAGGATTGTATTGTAATTGTATGTTATTCTGAAGAAGTCCAACATATTAAATTGGATGAAAGCGCTAATTACTGGCTCTCAGTGTGTTTTTTTGACATTGCTATTGGATAATTCTGATTTTTACGAAGTTTTTTGGATATAGTTTCAGTTCTTCATTGAATTTTAAAGAGTTTTTTCAGTGTGTATATATATATATATATATATATATATATATATATATATATATATATATATATATATATATATATATATATATACATATATTTGTGATGATAACAGTGATCAGCCAGATATTTTATGAAAACATTTATGGCTTTGTGTTTTTTTAAAGTGCAACTTGGAATACTGTAATGTGTGAGAACTCGCCTATATGGATTGGGCCAGAAAACGTGAAACTCATTACATGACCATCAGACTTAATGACTATATTTGTTAAGATGGGGTTGGGTATACCTCTCAAACATCCCTCATTTTTTTCTCAACATCTGTTTCTCCAAATCCCCAGTCAAACTTGTAATTTCAAGAGAAAATGATGTGGACTATGCTTAACAAATAATGACCATAATTAGAGTTATAGATTTTGTTTGCTTCATGGGTTCATATAGGTAAGCACTAGGCTAGCTGTCCTTCAAGGCCATTTTAATCCCATTCAGTTTCCTTTTCTGTGCTTGAAGTAATCTATCCCATTTGGTTATGGAATGACCTTACCCATCACATCCCATGGTTGATAATTATGTATTACCCATAATAAGAATAACTGGGATCATACCATAGATAATTTCAGAGGGTCCATGCATGCATTTAGGAGTTGCCTCTGTCCATTAGTAGTACGGGGAGGTGTGAGTCCTGGGGTACATTTTCTTTTCCTCATCTATAGATCAAAGTCGTGCTTGGATATGGACAGGAGTGAACTTTGTTTTATGTGTATGAGAAGTCTGCTCCAGAGCAGCAGTATTCTCTTTCCCTCCAGACTATTCTGCTGATGTTGCAGAAGAGGTTTAGATCTCTAGACCAAGTATTTCTGATGCCATTTGACTTGCTGATGTGCAGTAAATCCATCAGTATTGTGTCGGAGAATGCCTTGCATGTGAGACACAGATCACCACTTAGCAGTCTAGAGGATAACAAGTATAATGACAGGACTTTGAGTTGGTCCATGAATGACCTGGCCAATTTGCCTTTTTGTGCTTGAATTAACCTATTCCATTTGGTTACAGACTAATCTTACTCATCCCATGGTTGATAACTATATATTACCTTGTATCTTTTTAGTAAGGTATCACTGTAGGCATTACAGCTGGACTAAGAAATCTGTGGTATCCCTCGAATCTCAGAAAAGTCCAGTATGCAACCTAAACTGGGTCCAAAACACACCAAGAAGAAACTTCACAGTGTGGAGGGTGTGATGCTTACTTCCTAAATTATGTTATGCATTTAGTTCACGTAATAAAAATCAAACTGCAAAATATAACTGTAAAATACATGTTATAAAATAATCAAATAGAAAATAGTAGGTAGTCCACAGCTGAGTGAAAAATGTAGTATCTTATATATGTTTGAATAAATATAATACTTTTTTTTAAAATCAGCAACAGTTTTAAAACCACAATGCATTAGTCTTGTTACTTATTTCCTTATATATCTAATTATTAAGTACTAGATAACAATTTAAACAGCTCAAACAAGTGGAAGTATAAAAGTCAAATAAAAATATAAATAAATTATATATATATATATATATATATATATATATATATATATATATAAAACTATTTCTTTAGTTAAATGAATTTATGTATGTATATTTATACATAATTATCTATATTTTTATATTTGAATTTTATACTTCCACTTGTTTGAGCTGTTTAAATTATCTAGCATTTAAAAATATTTAAATAAGTAACAAGACTAATGCATTGTGGTTTTAAAACAGTTGCTGATTTTTTAAAAAAGTATTATATTTATTCAAACATCTATTTTATTTAGTATAATACTGGCTCTAAATTTCTTAAGCCATGTTAATTTGCTTTATAATTAATTATTTCATCTTAACTATTTTAACTGAGGATTCTTGCGGTTTTTTTTTGTCTGAAAAAGTTAATGTATTTCCTGAACAAAAGCGCTAACAATAAACAGGTTGGAATTCTACAGCTTGCTGCCTTTTTTTTTAGTTTTTACCTATATAAAAATGACAGACTAACAAAAGATCTACCACTAGATCTCTACCAGAAGAAATATTTATAAATATACAAATTTTAACGAAGATCTCTTTCTTAAAAGATTAATACTTCATCAGGCTTGTGTTTAAAAAAAATAATAATATGAATGAACGTGTTTGTGTGTGTGTGTGTGTGTGTGTGTGTGTGTGTGTGTGTGTATATATATATATATATATATATATATATATATATATATATATATATATATATATATATATACACACACAACTAAAAACCTAAGAAGGATAAAAAAAATAAAAATAATTGCTAAACTGGAAATACGGTGATAAATTTTAAAAATAAAGCACTAAGGTCATGGGGATCTTTTAAAGTGTGGCATCCAACTAAGAAAACACTTAGCTTGACTGCTCAAGAGTGCATTCAAGAGGTGTGGCTAAGATGCTAGTCTGATAGCAGCAGAAATCCATAGCTCTGCTTAGATTTTAATATCCTGACAGGAAATATACTTTAATTTTTAGAAAAATCTAACTAAAGGTACACTAAAAGTTAGATTAACATAGACTCTATTATTTTCTAAAAATTAATACATAGTCAAGAGAATTTTTTAAATTATTCCTATCAAGAAGTTTTCTGCTGGAGATCTCAAGATGAGCAACTCCAAGAACCCACACCGGGAGAGTGCAGTGAAGAAAGAACTACATCTTATAATAACAAACATCCAAGAACTGTCGCTAAAAATGGACAAATTCAAAAACAAAATGGATATTATCAAACAAGAATGCAGTAAACAAATGGGACTTCTAAATGGAATAGTGAAAAAAAAACAATCTGAATGGATTCTTGGCTTAGAGGAAACAGTAACTGATCCAGATACTCAGAAAATGAACATCACAATGAATTTCTTCTGAAACAAAACACCCGGCTGACTAATAAACTGGAAGATCTTGAAAGTAGATCAAGGAGGAATAACATAAGAATATATGTAATTCCTGAGAAAGAAGAGGGTGCTAACATGATTCAATTCCTCAGTAACTGGTTTTCATTAGCACTAAATATGCCTGAATTCCTCTCTTTTGGAATTGAGAGGGCTCATCAGTCCCTGGCAAATCCAGTTTCATCTCTGAGTTCATCTAACCCCAGGTCTATAATAGTTAGATCTCTTTCCTTGCAAGACAAGGACTTAGTGCTGAAATCAGCTTGGACTAATTCCCCTATCAAGATGGGTGAAAAGTTATTCATTTTGATAATGACTACACCTCTACAGTCATACCCAGAAGAAAGGAATGTGTTCCTCTAATTAAGTTTTTGAAAAAAGCCAACATTAAAACTCAAATTCTTTTTCCTGCAAAAATAAAAATCACCCTGCCAGAAGGAGTGAAGATCTTTGATTCCCTACAAGAACAGTAGAATTTATCCAAAAGAAGAAAATACTTTCGGGCATAGAAGAAATGGAATGGTCATCCCAGAGTTTGAGGAGATAGGTAACAAAAAATGGATGGTCTTGAAGGAAGGAGCAAACAAAACTAAGAAACTAAAGGACAAATTAATAAATTCCTTCTAATTTTAAATGTTTTGTTTTATGAATCACAACATATTTGATTCTGGAAAATCTCCATGCTGTAAGGTAATGTGAATCATTTTTATTATTAGCGTTCTCTTTTCCTTTCTATATCTACTTCTAATTACATATAGTACTAAGTATTTAAATGGCATTCTGTCTTCTCTCTTCCTCTTCTTTTTTGTTATCAATGTTCTATTTCTCTCTTTTCCCCATTAAAAGTACTTTACATACTTTTCCCTTTTAAATAATTACAAATGATGTATGTCATCTAATTCTTCAGTAATAGTATAATTTGACTTAATACCAAAGTGCATTTTTTCTAGTGGGTCAGTGGTGGGGCAACAAGATATTTCTGATTAGTGTTTCTAACTAGATGTTTTAGACTCTGTTTAGATACATTTAAACATTAATACAGTACATTAATGGTTTTATAGATAGCCAAATACAAGTATTTTTTATATACATACATATATATATATATATATATATATATATATATATATATATATATATATTATATATATATATATATATATATATATATATATATATATATATATATATATAGGTCTCTATCTCTGGCCTGGTTAACTGGTGGGTAAATGATTGAAATGTTATAATATGATTTCTGATTTGAGGCAGCTGTTTCTAAATAGCTGTTTTTATATGAAAGGGTTATTTTTTTCATGATGTTGATATTCTGTGAGGAAACTGGTGCTCTATGTGACTGTTCTCACTGTGGAGATTTATGACACGACTGACAAGGCAGATTGAGTGTTTTTTTTCTTTTTTTCTTTTGCTTTCTGTAAACTCTAAAAGCTTCAAGATCTGAATTCCCCGTCGAAAATGCTTTTTTCTTTACTAGAGACTTCTATTGTGCATGAGCCTATTTAGATACTTTTTAACAAGTTTATGAAGGTGGAGCTTGAGGAAACAGCAGTGATGACATCATTTGACCTTTTGAACTTGTTAAATGGTTGTATTTAGAATTCTTTTCTCTTGAAATTCGGTTATCCTTCACTAGATACTTTAAATGGTAAATAATTAGTTCTGCTAAAAGTGTTTAACTCCTTTAAAAATGCCTATGTTCTCTTATAGATGCATACATTCTGTAGATTCAATGACGCTGTTAGTAACTAAATGACATCAAGTGAACTAGGAGCTGCATTAGAAAACTCATTATACATATTCATATTAACATCAGACTTATGTTAATATAACTAAATCTTTAGTAACTAAACAGAGGGATGTGAGGCCCCCTTTTTTCTCTCTCTCCCACTCTCACCCCCCATCCTGATGAAAGACGTCAACATATATATTGTTAGTACATATGAGTAATGTGTATAATTGCAAAATATAATAGTTATGTTGTTCATAGGTTCATAGATTACTACTAGGCTAACTGCCTTGTGAGTCATTTTAAGCCTAGACAATTATCCCTTGTTGACTCAAACCCTGTACCTTTGCTGAAAAGGTAGAACATTGAATGGGTAAACGGAAATCTCTGTAAGGGGAGATTTCCATTTACCTCAGTGTAGTGTGGTCTTGGAGTTGGTATATTTAAGTAGCATGGGGTTTGTGGGATTCAGGGGGGCTTGCCCCCCTGCCTACACCCTTTAGTTTTTTTTTTTTTTGATTTTTTTTATTTTATATCGGCATTCAAAAATGTAATAGGTCGATCATTTAAAATGTTAGATCGATGACTGACAACATGGTTAAATTATCTGATGTTTCTTGAAAAGTCTTGGAAATAATGACAATCTTCTTAACCTTCAACTTTTAATGTTTATACATACTTTGATCTGATGTGTATTTCTGGCATATGTACATATTATAGCTGCTATCATATGTGATATATTCATATACATTCAGATATATTGGACACTCTCATTCTAATGTATATTTCATGGATTAAGATTTCTTTAGTTGCATTCATAATGCTTTTCTTTTTTTTGTTTTTATACTATATCCTAAGCAGAGATGGATAATTTGTGTCATTTGGTATTGTAGAGGTGGTGGATGGATGGTTTAGTTACGTTTTTAGCTAAACCAGAAACTTTATGTTTCATGTATGTGTTTGTAAATAGTTTTGGGTTTTTTAAAGTAGAACTTACATGTTATGCATCCATGATAAGTAGGTTTTCAATAGATTTCAAGTCAACAAAGAAGAAAAACCTTTCAGTTAGTAATAAAATTCACATTAAAGTCAATGGCTTATAAATGTTTATCATTAAATATTAATGGTTTGAACAATAATGTCAAAAGAGCTGGTTTGCTTAAATATATCAAAATGCATAAAGTCCAGATCATCTTTTTACAGGAAACCCATCTATTAAAAACAAATCTACAAAAATACTCATTTAATGGCTATACCATTCTGGCTGATTCATGTTTTAAGACTAAGAGAAGGGGCACTTATTCTATGGAAAATACTTATACTATGCCAAGAATTATAGATACAATGTCAGAGAAGATGGGATGCTAAGCATGGTTATTTTGGAAATCAGTAGGAAGTATTATACTTTGATCAATACATATTGGATACCAGGACTGAGTACTAAATGTGTTGAGAAATATCTGGACCTGATTACTTTAAATGCAAAGGGGGAAATTATAGCAACAGGTGATTTTATCTACCTATTATCAGGCAATATTTCTAAAAATGGTAAAATAAAACTAGCATGTCAAGCCAAGAAGTTAAATGACTTTACAAACCAGATTAACCTTAAAGATATACATGGTTTAAGAGAATGAACCTTAAAGATATACATAGTCTAAGAGAACATTATTCCTTATTTTATACTCACTATTCATATCAGTTTGGTACACAAACATTGATAAGGTATTTGTATCAAATAATATGTACTCTAAAATAAGTGACATATCTATAATGACTTGTCCACTTTTGGACCATAATGATATAAACTTTACATTAACTACACATACAGATGATTTAAGATTTCTACAGAGAATTCCTGCTTACATAACTAAGTTAAATGACTTTGGGGAATGGATAATGAGAGAGATAGACATGTTTATGGAAACAAGTGATAATGGTGAAGTGACTGATATTATACTATGGGACACCTTTAAAGTTTATACATATGGTAGAATAAAATCGTGGTACCTTAAAAAAAAGAGAGAGTAGGACAAAGAACTTTTAGACTTATAAAAATGCATAGACAAGATAAAAATGGACACAAAACCAAATAAAGTAGCACATAACAAAATTACTAAGTTAAATAAAAATACTTAGAAGTTCTGAATCGTAAGTAGCCATAAACCTGGAAAAATTAAATTACAATCTTATGTGTAAATCCCAAAACCCAGCCACTGGGGATGCACAAACCAGTGCATTTCTTCATTCCGGTCCCAAGCCCAGATAAATGGGGAGGGTTGCATCAGGAAGGGCATCCAGCATAAAACATCTGCCAAATGAGATATGTGGAAACCAATACAGATTTGCATACCGGATCGGTCGAGACCCGGGTTAACAATGACGGCCACCAGTACTGTTAGCCAACAGGGTGCTGGCAGAAATTGGGCTACTGCTGGCTGAATGAGGAGAAGGAGAAGAAGAGAGGGAAGGCATGCCCGTAGGCATGAAGAGATGAGAAAGGTTAGGAGTGTGGTAGTGAGGGTAGGAACTTTGAATGTTGGCAGCATGACTGGTATAGGGTGAGAGCTAGCTGATATGATGGACAGAAGGAAGGTTGATATATTGTGTGTACAAGAGACCAGGTAGTAGGGAAGTAAGGCCAGGTGTATTGGAGGTGGTTTTAAGTTGTTCTACCATGGTGTGGATGGGAGAAGAAATGGGGTAGGGATTATCCTGAAGGAATGGTATACCAAAAGTGTTTTGGAGGTGAAAAGAGTGTCAGAGTGATGTTTATGAAGCTGGAAATTGATGGTACAATGATGAATGTTGTTAGTGAATATGATCCGCAAGTTGAGTGTGCGATGGATGAAAAAGCAAAATTTTGGAGTGAGTTGGATGAAGTGGTGATGAATGTACTCAAGTGTGAGAGAGTGGTGATTGGAGCAGATTTCAATGGGCATGTTAGTGAAGGGAACAGAGGGGATGAGGAAGTGATGGGTAGGTATGGTATTAAGGAAAGGAATGCAGAAGGTCAGATGATAGTGGATTTTGCAAAAAGGATGGATATGGCTGTGGTGAATATATATTTTAACAAGAGAGAGGAGCATAGCGTGACATACAAGAGTGGAGGGAGATGCACACAGGTGGATTATATCCTATGCAGGAGGGCCAGTTTGAAGGAGATTGGAGACTGTAAAGTGGTGATGGGGGAAAGTGTAGTTAGGCAGCACAGAATGGTGGTCTGTAGAATGACATTGGTGATCAAGGAGAGGAGGAGGAGTGTGAGGGCAGCACCAAGGATCAAATGGTGGAAACTGAAAAAGGGTGATTGTGAGGTGGAATTCAGGGAAGAGTTAAGACAGGCACTGGGTGGCAGTGAAGTGTTTTATATTCATGAACTAGGGTTATTTTCATTAAACCATTGGTGGAAGAATTAACCAGTTACTATTGAGTTTGCATTATTTAAACTAAATTTTTGTGTTTTTGGAGTGTTCTGAGGAAGTCAACTGGTATTGACGAAAGCACTTAATGTTTTGTAATAAAATTATCACTGAGGGCTCAACACTTAGTGCTCTTTTTTGGTTTTATAGTGGTTCATTTGAGCACTACTGCACCACTTATTTTGGTTTTATTGTCTTCTTCGTGGTGCTTGGTTGTTTATGGAGTCCCCAGAAGCTTTGAATTTTTCACCCATTCTTGATTCTGGGCAGCAAGCTGAACTTCTGTTAATTAAAAAAGATATGGCCAAGTTGAAGGGGGAACTCACCTGCTTTATTGAGCTACTTTCCCAACAACTTAGCTGTGATTCTGGGTGTTCTACTGTGAACAATGCACCAATGAGGGGCAATGGTTGTCCTGACAATGAACAAATTGCGGTTCTAATTCGTCTTCCTGTAACTTTAAGCATGGTGACATCACTACGACAGGTCAGGTCCATCATTGCGAACCTGAACAGAGTTTTTCCTGCGATGGCATTAACACAGCCGATACTGTTGGTAGTTTTGCTCCTAATCCCTCAAGGAGCATTTTGAAAAGGAATTGTGCTGTATATTTTGGCAATGAGGTTGACAATTTCGCATGATATGCCGGACCAAACCCGCCAATGTGAAAATACTCCAACAGGTACTGTTGTTCAAACTACTGGGACTGGGAGAGTGTATAACTATAATGGGAGGAAAAATATACAGCAGTGTGGGAACAATGTTTCCCCATGTATTTGTCAAAGGACTGTTGGTAAAAATGGAAGTCCTTCTATGAAGGAAATTAAACAGCATTATGGCACATTGGTTAAAAAGCATTTTTTTAAAGGTTCTAAACAAGCAACAGAGGCATCTAACAAGGACACTTGTTCTTTTAACTTTAAGTCCTTAAAGGACATGATTCATTCTTTCTAGACAAAATTATTTAAGTTTAAAATGTGCCAAATGGAGATTTGTTACTTAAATGAATGTTTACAGATGAAAGTGGTTCCACAGGGGTTAAGAGAGTTTAAATTTCCTTTCAGGTTACTTTATGATTCTGAAATTATTAAAGATTTTACAATATTGTTTGACAACTGGGGGGTTGAATTGCTAGCCAAGTGTATTTTATTATGAACATATGGAAAAGAGGCTTCAAAAGGAAGATGATTTAAATGGCATGATTTTTTAATGATTTATTAGTTACACAGTATGAGGGATTGTATTACAAAGTCATTAGTAGGGTTGAAAAGAAATGTGATAATATTTTCAACAAGAAAGTGAAAAAGTTAGACAGATTGTAAACAATATAAATATTATAAAGTGTACCCTACTGACAAATTGGTTTTTAGTGATGCCATTATGGATGGCCATTTACCTTTATCACCCCATGGTGAAGGCAATATGGACAATGTAGACTTTGAGTTGTTAGGTGAGAATGAACATTCCATAGGGGAAGGGAGGGATAATTTTTCTGAGTATCAGGATTTTCCACTCCCAAGATGCTCAGAAAGAATAGCCAGTCGGAAGCAAGAGACGTGCAGCACCTACGGCAAGGTAGTACAACAGCACAAGGGACTCCCCAGGTGGTAGAAACATTAGTCCCAGATTCTAGGATACAAGTTGGTAATGTTCGACATACATTCAATGGCTTTAACATTTATAATTATACTGATAGATTTATTTCAGAAGAATTATTTTCTTTATTTTCCAAGGGGTTCAAATTTGTACTCACCAAAATTCCAGATATAGCAGAAGCATTGGTGGATGTACAAGAAAGTTGAATCTAAAGTTGATGTTTCAAAATAAAGACGGGAATAAATCTACTAATAATTCTACTAATATGTTTAGAAAAAGTAGTGTTTTTAATCCTCCTATCCATCCACTTATAGCTATCTTTGAGACAATTGTTAAAGAAGATGTACAAAATGTGGGGTGAGAAAAGAAGAACATTCTCTAACTTTATTAGTAAAGAAAGATGTTTATTAAAAGATTTGAGAGAGGATAAAAGTATATGTATTATGACCCCCGACAAAGGTGGAGGTATTATATTATGTAATTCAGAGGATTATACTAACACTATGCAGTCCATTTTGTTTAATGCTGAAAACTATTTCCAGTGTTCCAGAAATGAAATACATATTTCTTATCAAAGACTGGATTTTTTTTATATGAATATGTTATGACCACAGGATTTCTAAAGAAGACTATGATTTCCTTTTGAACATATATCCCAAAATTCCTGTCATTTTCGGTATTCCGAAAGTACACAAGAATGTTGGAACACCGCCTTTTAGGCCTATTGTGGCAGCTGGAGGTTCCAAAATACATAATTTGGCTATATATGTTGATAGAAAGGTGAAGCATGTTGTAGAGCGGTCCTCACTCTTGGTAAAAGATTCTTGGGACTTTCTTGGTCAATTAAAAAGTGACTTATGGTGTCCCAACAGTATTTTCCTTACGATAGATGTCCAGGATTTAATTTCCTGTATCCCCAAGCAGGAAGGTTTAGCCTTTTTTGAAGAAGTACTCTTCACCTGTTCTCATTTACCCTCTGATGAGATTAATTTAATATGTGAACTAATGAGCCTTATTCTGGAAAATAATTATATTTATTTTGAGGGGGAGTATTTTCAGCAGGTGAAGGGGGTGGCAATGGGAGCCACTTGTGCCCCTGTTTATGCTAATTTTGTCTTGCTACGATGGCAAAGAATATATTTTCAAACGTGAGTTTTTTTCTAATGTTCTTTTTTATAGTAGGTTTTTGGATGATATTTTTATTTTATGGAAAGGAGCCTCTGAATCTATTCCATTATTCATCCAATACCTAAATGGAACTATGAATTATTTAAAATTCACTTTTGAGTATCATGAACAAGAAATTAACTACCTGGATACTAAAATATTAAAGGACCATGAGAAATTTATTTTCAGAATTTATCATAAAAAAAACTTTTGTAACAGCTGCTTGCACTTTAACAGCCACCACCCTCTATCCCAAAACAAAAGTATTATCAAAGGTCAGGCTATCAGGGTAGCCAGGATGACATCCTTAAAAAAGGATATAATCCATGAATTTACATACTCAAAGAATATGTCCCTAGAAAGAGGGTACCCTGGTGAATTTATTGATACTATTTTAAAAGGGGTGTTGGATGAGTGGGGTATAAGGTATATACCGCTGTTGGGTAAAGGACTTAACATCAATAGCCCTGATGGAGCTTCCAAGAGTGAGAACAAAATTGATTTCCAACAGGCATGTGTTGTCCAATATAGCTCCTTGTATCATGGAGTTAAAGAAATACTTTATAAAAATTGGAGTATTTTAAAATGAATTCCGAAGTTTTTCAGGTATTGGGTGAAAAACCTATATTTTCCACCAAAATAGGACCCAATTTAAAGTCGGTCTTGGAAAGGAGAATTGAAAACCAAGGTGAACAGTGAAAAGTTAATGGGAGCAGGCCTTGTGGTAGATGTCCCTATTGCTCATATATTCTACAGGAAAGCTCTATTTCCCTAGCTAACCAAAATAAAAACATTGCGTTTTTGAGAAGGGGTAACTGCTTTTCAAGTAAACTGGTATACATTGCTAGGTGTAATACTTATATATCATTTTATGTTGGAAAAACTGAGAGGTTATTTAAAACCAGGATTTACGAACACCTCTGACATAAAAAATAAGAAGGAAACTAACACCTTATATAAACACAGTTTACAATGCGCTGACTTTTGTGGTTTTAAATTTGCCATTCTTGACACTGAAGCTAGGGGAGGAGATTGGCAAAATGTTCTCAGTAAAAAAAAAACTATTATGGCAATTAAGGTTGGCTGCAAACTTATTTCCAGGGTTAAATGATCATCTAACTATCCTGCCAATATTAAGAGAAAAAGCAGGGCAGGTTTAATATTTGTATATAAAGTTTATATATATATATATATATATATATATATATATATATATATATATATATACACACACACACACACACAAAGTTTTTAAGGTTATTTAGGGTACACCTTTAATAAGGAATATGACGACTGAATTTCTTACTGTGAAGAAAAATTTGTTGGATATAATGGTATTGCAATAATGTATTAATTATCTGTTTTAAAAGTGTGTTTTTAACAATGTTATACTTAATATTCATGAGCAGTGTTTTATATTCATGAACTAGGGTTATTTTCGTTAAATCATTGGTGGAAGAATTAACCAATTACTATTGAGTTTGCATTATTTAAACAAAATTTTTGTGTTCTTGAAGTGTTCTGAGGAAGTCAACTGGTACTGACGAAAGTGCTTAACTTTTTGTAATAAAATTATCACCGAGGACTCAACGCTTAGTGCTCTTTTTTGGTTTTATTGTATGAGGAAGTCGGGAGTGGCAGAGAAGTATGTAAGAGTGGTACAGGATATGTAAAAGAGTAGTGTGACAGCGATGAGATCTGCAGTGGGAGTGACAGATGCATTTAAGGTGGAGGTGGGATTACATCAAGGATCAGATCTGAGCCCTTTCTTATTTGCACTGGTGATGGACAGGTTGACAGACGAGATCAGACAGGAGTCCCCATGGACTATAATGTTTGCAGATGACATTGTGATATGTAGTGAGAGTAGGAAACAGGTTGAGGAGACCCTGGAGAAGTGGAGATATGCTCTAGAGAGGAGAGGAATGAAGGTCAGCCTGACTAAGATGGAATATATGTGTTTGAATTAAAGAGAGGATAGAGGAATGGTGAGGATGCAGGGAGTAGAGTTGGCGAAGGTGGATGAGCTTAAATACTTGGGATCAACAGTTTAGAGTAATGGCGAGTGTGGAAGAGAGGTGAAGAAGAGAGTACAGGCAGGGTGAAGTGGGTGGAGAAGAGTGTCAGAAGTGATTTGTGACAGATGAGTACCAGTAAGAGTGAAAGGGAAGGTTTACAAAAGGGTAGTGAGATCAGCTATGTTATATGAGTTGGAGAAAGTGGCATTGACAAAAAGGCAGGAGTCACAGCTGGATGTGGCAGAGTTAAAGATGTTAAGATTTGCACTGGGTGTGATAAGGGTAGACAAGATTAGGAATAAGTATATTAGAGGGTCAGCCCAGGTTGGACAGTTTGGAGACAAAGCTAGAGAGGCGAGATTGCTTTGGTTTGGACATGTGCTGAGGAGGGATGCTGGGCATATTGGGAAAAGGATGCTAAGGATGAAGCTGCCAGGTAAGAGGAAAAGAGGAAGGCCTAAAATCAGTTTTATGGATGTGGTTAGAGAGGACATGAAGGTGGTTGTTGTGACAGAGCAAGATGCAGAGGACAGGAAGAAATGGAAACAGGTGATCCGCTGTGGTGACCCCTAACCGGCAAAAGCTGAAAGAAGAAGATGTGTAAATCCCAAATATCTACATAAAATAGCAGTAAGATCCAAAAAATAAACAATCAAAATCTTATTAATGAAATTAAATATAAAAGTGATGGTTCAGCTAAGAGTACATCTAACTTAATTGGCATATTAGAAGTGTTCAAAAACAAGATATAAATAATACACCACTTTTCAGGACAGATAATGTAATAAATACGTTTATTCAAGAAAATATAACTACTAAGTTGTCAATGCAACAAAATAACATATTCAATAAACAAATAACACTAACAGAAGTGAAAGAGTAAATAAAAAATTTAAAAGATAATAAAGCTCTAGGACTGGATGAAATAATTCCTGAACTATATAAGATTTTTCCTGAATATATATTAAAGAAAATGATGATTGCCTTTACTATGGTTAAGCAAAAATGTACAACACCCCCATTGTGGAAATACTCAATTATCTCCCCCATATTATAACAAGGTAAGGACCCCAAATCTTCTGATTCATATAGGCCAATTTCATTACTAAACACTGATTATAAAGTGTTTCATGACAATATTAGCTAATAGGATAATGAAAATATTACCTAATCTAATACATAATGATCAGACAGGGTTTATTCTTCATAGAAAAGTGCAAGATAACATTATTAAATTACTATCATTAATAGACATAACAAGCAAATACATAAAACAAGTAACTATTATCAGCTTAAACATAGAAAAGGCTTTTGATTCTATTAGTTTGTCTTATCTATAAAGAATTCTGATTAGTTTTGAATTCTCCTCAGATTTTGTCAACTTATTAATGAAAATTTATAGTGGGGCACAAGCTTATGTGAAAATCGGATCATGTCTATCCTCACCACTAGAAATCCTCAAGGGAGCTAGACAAGGTTGTCCTGTGTCACCATTATTGTTTGCTCTTTCAGTAGTACCTTTGGCTACATATATCAGAAACAAGCAAAATATAAAAGGCTTTCAAATTAATAAAGACTATTGTCCTAAGATACAATTATTTGTTGATGATATGTTGTTAATGTTGAGTGATATTGATTGTTCTTTGCATGATATTATAATTACCTTAAGCAAGTTTGAAAGAATTTCAGGGCTTAAATTTAACCATAATGAATCCAAACATCACTAATTAACAGAAAGATCAACAAATACCTAAGAGAGAATAGCCTGTGACCTTGTCTTTTCAAAAATGCATTTTATTTTATTCTCGTTTTCTTAAGCGGTCAGGTTAACAGTACTAATATTTTAAAAATGTATCTGATAATTTTTGTTTTAGTTTCTGATTCTGGAGGTAAAGAGGTGAAACCTACAGGGTTGGGGTTAGTTGGATGGAAGTAACTTGGTGTTTTGTTTTTTTGTTTTTTTACTAAGTTATAAACAGTCATTACTATCTGAATTTGTAGGACTAGTGATCATTTTTGAAAAGTGAGGTGGACTACTTAATTGGCACTTGATAAGATCAGACAGTAGACAGGATTGCTGGGGATATATGTGGAGGGAAATGATTAGCTCTCTGCTGTCTAATTATTCTGGTTTTGCAGGACGAGTAGGATTTATGTGAAGCGACTTGGAATATTTAATGTGTGGTAAGTGTTTGTTTGAAACAAAGGTGAAATGAATTATAACTGCAAGATTGTTATCCTCTTTTATCATAATCCAGCATCAGAACTATACACAGATGTGCTCATAATTGCTTGTAGATGGTTGTCTGAATGAAAGTAACTGATCCTCTTGTCTCTTACACATTTTACAGTCATTTTTTGAAGGGATAAAATGCATCACAGAATACCCAGACCTTTAGATCTTCTCAGGTGGCTGGAGTCCCCAAACACAAATGCTGTCTGAGAGGATTTTGACATGGTCTTAGCAGTGGCCTTTGCCCTGCATCCCACCTAGTCTAAAATTAGCATATACAGATCACTGTAGCTTGCATGGGGATCTGGGGATGATGTCATCATTTCACTAACTTTATCAAACACTATAAGAAACTTTTTTTGAGGTGTTCTCAGTGAAACAACTTTACAAAAATACTCTCAAATTTGAAACAATATGAACCTAATACTGGTATTAACTGTAATTAATCTTAAACTTAAACTTAAAAAAATAAAAGCACAGACAAGTGAGCCATAAGATTTAATGGTCAATATATTTAAGAACACTTACTTAAATAGCAGTTGAAGTGGGAGTGTTAAGGTTACCATTGTACTTTAAATACAGTTCAGTCCAGCTGTAGGAAGAACCAACCCACCATCCTTCTCTTAAAATCAAGTAATAAAAAGGATCCAAGTTAACCAAAAATACCATGCTATTCAACACAACTAAAAAATCTCTCTCTCTATTTATTAACATATGTTTATTAACTTTCCTCCCAAACTTCAGAAGTCCCAATCTTCTTTTTGAGTGGGAGTAGTGTGGTCATTATTTCGTTAACTTTGCTCACAAACTTCAGAGAGGTGTGGAGAAAGGTCACTAAGCTGTATAGGAGCAGTGCATGATCTAAAAGTATGTTGGAAACATTACTGTATGTACTTTTTATTTTCCTTAAAGTTAAACATCAGATGCATCTACAGGTGGCTATCTTTTGGGATGAGTAAAGAAGAATTCTGTTTATACAAGTCTGACAGCAAATTTGTTTTGCTTTTTTTTTTTTTTTTTTTTTTTTATGCTTTTCTCCAAGTGTGACTGTCGTTTGCATGTAGCCGTGAGAAGGTATGCTGTAGATGCATATAACAGCAGTGACTTGAAATATGACCGTGGTCATTTTTCCTTCAGTTTTCATCCCAGTTTAACACCATACAGGAAAACAGAGAAAGTGACTGCATTGTTTAAGCTGGTGTAGGGAGGTAGGCACTATACCCAGATATGATTTATGCATCATCACAAGCATTTGTTTTCTGTGTTTATTGCACACTCCAGTTTGGTTAACTTTGAGAATTAATCCTTGGATACAACTTACTTCTGCCTTAAAATAAAAAAAAAATAAAAATGATGACTGAATTTCCTTCCTTTATATAATTTTTGCTCAGGCCATCATTGGATCAAAAGATTGAAAAAAAATAATCTTAGAGATCTTAGAGCATCTATAACATAATGTCTTCTGGTGACTAGTGGTCCCTAGACCCCTAGTTCAAATTATTTATTTGAATGCAGCCTTGATGAATTTGGGTATGTTTAAAGGATCCAGGATTATTACAATCTAGTCTTGGTTAGTTAGGGTATGCTGAAAGGATTCAGGGGCAGCCAGGGTTGAACAAGATTATGAATTTCTTAGTCATGATTCTTGCTCAGGCCATCTCTGAATGAAGCAGATGCTTAATAAAACTGTAAAATGCACCTCAAAGTATCTGGCCCCCATGGTATAGTGACCAGACCCCCAGCTTAATAAATTTACTTCCACTGCAGTTGATACACTGTATTCTTGGTCTGTTATGGCATCTTGAAAGGATTCAGAGGAAAACAAAAGTCAAAGAGCGATTATCATTTCCTTTGCTTAGTCATGATTGTTGCTCAAGCCATCATTGCATGAAAAATGCTGGTTGAAAAAAAAACTGTAAATATACACATCAGAGTATCTAGAACCCCATGGCTTCTGGGGATATTGTAGGCCCCAGACCCAAGGCTTAATGTAGTTATGACCCCAGCTGTTCTTCTGATCCACCCCACACAGACATTCACTCTCACTCACCTCCCTTTACAAACACACATGCAGGACTAAATCTGTAGTCTTCCATGAGCTTTATTATGCATATTTTGCAAATACTAGAACACACATCCTTATCCCTAATTCCAAAACTTATGACATATCCAAAAGTGTTGGTATTAGAACAATGCACCATTCACCTTAATGCAATCTCAGAGCACACACCAGAGAAATACTCAATGTTCCTAGCTTTGAATTTTCCTCCACTCAAAAATGAGCTCTTTGATCAAAAACATTGATTCCCTACTGCACTGTGACTGTTTAGTTCCTGGTGTGGTTAATTGGTTACCATAGTTGTAGATGAATTATTGGAAAGAAGTGTGGGATCACAACTGGTGACTAACCAAATGCTGGAGGAACTGCAACAGCTAAAAGTGATGTCCTACACAGCTCCCAAACCCAGGGCTGTGCACCTGTACAGAAACTATCCAGGGAGAATGGCAAGAGTCCTAATTTGTGGCATTTCCGTACCATACCACCACAGAGAACTAGAACCAAGTACACTGTGCATTCTGTCATCCTAGCTGACAGAAGAGATAGTGAAAATGTGCATGGACATGGAAGTGACTGATTACATAGACTATAACTTGGCATGCAATATTAGGAAAAGATGCTCCCCATTTTAAATCATTGTGGAAAATGTGAAATGAGGAAGAAACCAAATACACAGGGTGATATTGTTATTGTTAGAAAATAAAAATGATTCTCTCTGTTATCAAAAGGATGCCCCAGTGATAGTACAACAGAAACTCCAATTCAAGAGATATCAGTATTCTAACTAAATCTGAACTGTTAGAAAACTTTGAATGAAAAGGCAACTCAAGACAGAATGGAACAGGAATTTACAAGAAATGTTAGAAGAAAATTGGAAAATATAAAATAGAAAGGCAACTGAGTGAGGGAACTCACCGAAGTGAGTTCAGAAAGTGATATAATCAGGAAAATGCAGAGTTCTAAACAGATTTTTACTTTTTTTGTCTTTTAATTTCTCCAAGTCTTTTGAGTTTCTATTACCATGATGGGAATAGAACCCATTCCTAAGTCAAAGTATGATTAAAGTTCATGAAATTAGTATTGTTTCAATCTATGATGTTAGCCAGAGATGCTCTTCGCAGCACTTGTACTGTGCCCAGTAATGACTCCTTCTGCAATTCGTATGTAGTTACATGTATTAGTAACATATCTAAATACGACTTTAGATTCTTTTTTATAAGACCCGTTGCTCCTTCTATTATTGGAACTGTCTGGGTATATTTCTTCCACATTGCTCTCATTTCTGTCTTCAAATCTTGATATTTTATGACTTTGTGTCTCTCTGTATGTATGACACTGTAGTCACTGGGTGTAATGATTTCAATGATACTTTTGTCTTCTTTTCATGGACCACTATATCTGGTTTTCTCGCATGCATCTTTTGAACTGTTGGTAATGGATAATCCCATATGATGTAGACATGATCATTTTCTGTGATGCTGTGTGGCTCATGTTTCCAGTGTTTTTCAGCTACTTCAATACCATAATGCTTACATAATCCCCAGTGCAACAGTCTTGCCACATTATTATGCCTTTCAGTATACAGTCCTTCTGCCATTAGTATGTCACAACCAGCAACAAGGTGTGCAACTGCTTCAAATTCTGTTTTACAAAACATACATTTGTCTCCCACATGTTGAATGCACTTTGTAAACCAATGTATGAGTAGCCCACTGTCTTGGGCTGGGAATATTATCCTTTCATCTTTTGGTTTGAATTTGCCTCTCCATCATTCCTGTGTTCGATCCTGATCAACATGAGGTTCTTCTTCTTTCAGCTTCTTCCTGGTTAGGGGTCGCCACAGCAGATCACCTGTCCGCTCATGATTGGCAGTGGAGTTTTACAGTCTCGAGTTGCCAGCCCAGCGCCCAACCTTCCACAGAAGGCACACACATGCACACACACACCTAGGGCCAATTTAGAGTTTTCAGTCCACCTACAGCATGTCTTTGGGATGTGGGAGGAAACATGAGCATCCGGAGGAAACCCACGTGACCACAGGGAGGACATGCAGACTCCGCACAGAAGGCACCCTAGTCGAGGATTGAACCGGAGAACCTCTTGCTGTGAGGTGGCAATGCTAACCACTGCACCACTGCAGCCACCCATCAGCATGAGGTTCTATCAGATGTTTTCTATACCTGCAACTATATTTATGCATTTTCCACATTTCTTGCCTTCTTATCTGATCCTTCACCTTATATTCTTTCTTTTGTTTGTTGGCAGATTCAGTTGCTGCCTGATTTATATCTACATCTGGTTTCATTTCCATTCCTACTTGATGTTGATATGCTTCTGCTAGACTAAGCAGGAAAGTTATCTTATATTTATTCTCCTCATGTTACATAACTTTCATTATGTTTGGATCTTGTGAGGTCAGCAGATGTGTGTAGTCCCATGATTACAGATCTATACATTTAATCAATTTCAAGGATGCCTATACCTCCTTCAGAATGAGGAATATATAATCTTGGTATGCACTGACTTTTATAAATCATTTGATAAGCAAGAAGCACCCCTCTTGTTTTCCTAAATAATCTATCCAACATGTTTTGGGACCAATCAATCACTCTAAAACTGTAAGATAGGACAGGAAAAGCAAATTGGCTTATAGGTTGAATTTTGTTCCTAGATGTCAACACTGTTTTCAGGATTAATTTAAGTCTTATAAAATATTCCTAAGTTTTATTTGCATTTGTTCATGTTTTATTGTTGATTTTTCATCAATTCCCAAATATTTATACACTCCCTCTTGTTCAAGTTCTTTTATATCACATTCTTGTCGCAAAATTATGTTTTCTTTGTGCTGCAGCTTTCCTGCTTTAAAGGTTGGTTTTGCACACTTATCAAGACCAAATGACATTCTTATATAAACTGAAAAAGTTTTGACTACTTGCAGTTATGCTTTCAGTTCCTCATATGATAAGCTATACAATTTTAAATCATCAACAAAGAGAAGATGAGAAGTCTTTATACTTTGTTGTTTTCTAGGAGCCAAATTATAGCCATGATCTCTAATGTGTTAAGTAGACACCTTACTGGGTTAAGGGCAAGACAGAGATATAGCAGAGATGACAGGGAGTCACCCTGGAATATCCCCCTTTGGATTTTTTCCCCTGGAATAATAATTTGTCTTTTATCATGGCTTAACTGCAGAGTAGTCTGGCATTGCTTCATGGTCACTGTAGTCAGTCAGTGTAGGGTGTATCCTATATATTTTAAGCAGTCTTTTATCCATGAATGTGGAATACTATTAAATACTTTTTTTTAGTGAATCCATGCCATACTTAGATTCTTCCCCTTTTTACAGTTTTACATTATGACTTTATTTAGCAACAGATGATTATTTGTTCCATATAACTTTCTTTTATTGCCCTTTTGTTCTATTGCCATGACTGAGTTTTCTTCTAGATGACTATAAACTCTACCTGCATCAATTCTGGTGTATAATTTATACATAGTTGGAAGGCAAGTTAATGGTCTATAATATTTAGGGTAGCTTTCAGGTTCACTCTTAAATAGGAGCATTGTTTTTTTTTTGTTTGAGAAGTTGGTGTCTGTCCAGAGAGCGTATATATATATATATATATATATATATATATATATATATATATATATATATATATATATATGTGTATATATTCCTTACTCATGGCTAAATCTCCATGCAAAGATCTTAATACTTTTAACCAGAAGTTAGGTACTGCATCTGGGCCTGGTGTTTTCCAGTTAGAGGCTTTTCTTAACTTTGTTTCAAATTCTCTAGCTGTTACTTTATACCATTTCATATCCTGTACATTTGAATTTCTTATACTTTCTTTTACTTCTTCTATCCAGTTTGGATATTTGTTATGCTCCACAGGATCTTCATAAATATTTCTCCAAAATGTATATATTTATTTTGTTTTCCTTTTACCTTGTTTCTCAATTCTCTATAATACTTTTTGGGGTCATCAGTAAATTGCTTATTTTGTACTTTTTCTTTATATTTATGTTTGCATCATCTACATTTTTTAGCCTGTGCTGATATTTTTATTTTATTATTTGAGATAGTGCATGATATATCTTGATCTGTTATAATATTTTGCATTGCTTTTATCACATTTATCTTTGAGTATTTTTATTGATATGTTCCCTCTTTGATACTCCTCTAACAATGGCACTTCTTGTATTAACTGCTCTATAGTTTTCTCTGTTCAATACTTCCATGCTGTTATTCAATTTCTCCCCTTCCTTTCCCTTACTACCCTGTGTTCTTGTGGTGAGATTTTATCTGTTATTAATTTAGCTGCACAGTAATATATCCTGTTTACTTCTGTTATAGTGCATAGATCTTTATGGACAGTCCTAATTACTGTGTTTGTTTTATCAAACTTCTGACTTTTGGGATTTTATTGATCTTCTTCAGTCTATTTCTTTCATTGATCTTAGTATGCCTATCTAGCTCTAGTAAAGCAAGCAACTCTTCTCTTAGCTCATTTTCTTCTAAATTGAGGGCACATGTTTTGTTCTCCATTTTCTGTGGGCAATCTGTAGAAAGTTCTATAGCATCTTCCTGTGGCACATTCTCGTAAGTTTCATCATGTATCATCTGTTGTTCTGTCATATGGGGACTCACTGGCCTATAACTCCAACATTGACTGCTCCAGAGTTGCCACAGTTTCCACTTCCTTCCCTTCCTGTCCAGCTTCAAGCGAACATTTATATTGGTTTCCTATGGAAGGGTCCAAAATACCTTCATATGGCAACTGACCGGATGCTTCCCATTCCACTGGTTTCTCCTTAATGTGAATGTCTATTGCTCTATCCTGCTGTGGTACTTTGAGTTAGATTTTACTACACTGAATCCTTCACTTCATAGGTACTCCATAACCTCAGTTTCTATTTAACTTCTCCATTACTAATACTGTTTTCTATTTTTCCTCTGTCTTCTTATTTTTTGTATTGTAAAGTTGTCCATGTCCAGATTCCTTTGCCTGTATTTCTCTTCAAATATCTTTGATGCTGCTCTTTTTATATTGATTAGTTTTGCTTTCTCCTTTGCATAAATATTACACTATATTAAATTAGTTTTTTCTTTCCCATTTCTATATTTCTTCTTTAGATGTCTCCTGATCTTCCTGGTTCTCCTTGCTTTGGGGACTTGTTCCATCATGCTGTGATGTAAGCTGTGTTAGACCTTCTACACCAAATCCTTCACTTTGCAGGCAATCTATAACTTCAGTTTCTATTTTTTAACTTCTGCTTTAATAATCTTCATTTCTACATTCCCTTTGTGATATTATTTTCTTTATTTTGTAATTTTCCATATCTGCATACATTTGCCTGTATTTCTCTTCAAATATCTTTTGGGCTACCTTTTTTGTATTGATTGATTTAGCTTTCAACTTTGCAGAAATATTGCACAATATAAAATCTCTCTTTCTTTCCCATGTCCATATTTCTTTGTTATGGTTTATAAAAAATCTCTAGGTTTTGTGTTTATATTTTTGCACTTCCTCAGATGCTTCTTTTCCCAAACAGATCAAAGTTTCTTGATCTATATAATGTTTTCAACAAATCTGTTATATTAATGAACACACATTTTTATTTGAGGCTTCTAACAGTTTTTCTTGTTAAAGTATTTTTCTTTTCTCTAGTTTCTCTCAATCTTTTTATATATTGTATCTGGAAATTCTGGGCTTTTTGTTTAATAGTAACAATACATAATTTGTTTCTTAACCTCAATAGTCCACTCTATTGTATTTATGACTCCTCTTTGGCCTATCAGTTTTTGTGGACTGCTACTTCAATCTACAATGGGGGGGGGGGTGGCATCCTTGCTCTGGCCTGGCTCCATTGTAGGAATGTTTCTGTATTTTGAGGATTCTGCACTGTCATTTTTTTCCAGTCCTGTCACCTGTGAGCCTACCAGAAATGGGCACTTTTTTATCCTGGGTCTTGTGCACCCAGCTATCTTTTTTTAATTTTTGACCTACTTCTGTCCATGATATATTCTATATAAAATACAGTCTATATAGTGTATTCTTGGTGAGATTTTGAGAAAAACAGAGTCCATCTCATGAAGGTACTCAACATGATGTGAGAAGGAATTCAATTTCAACATTACTACTCTTCTTTGCTTGCTGCTTACTTATCTCTCCATTCAGACCTGTTTTTTTCTAATGTAAAGAAGAGAATGCAATTGAAGATTACTGTGAGCAACAGGTGCATGTAAGCCCAGCAAGATATAAAACTGACAAGTTTGCTCTTATATACCCTTTGTAATGGGACAGCAAGAAAGTGAAGGAGAGTGCAGTATCCACTCATGTTAAGGAAAATGGAGACTAGCCTAAAAGAAAAAAAGAAAACTCAAGAGACTTAACACATAGCACAGAAAGAACTGAAGCTGATCTTTGTTTAGGCTTTCCCTTTGTAGGGAAACATGTAGAAGGGGCTGCAGTGCCAGTGTTTTTGTAAAAAAGCTACAATTTTCACCAAGTTTCAGAAGAACATAATCCTGTGTTAGCGGACTGAGATAGACCCACAGTATCTTTGGTTTTATTCTCTGTTTACATATTGCAATGTGCCTGTCTGAGCATGCCCCAGCTCAGGTTGCAGACCTTGGGGGTAGTTTGACCATAACTAGTTTAACTACTTTCAGGCATTCTCTATTTCTGAATACTGCTCTACAGTCAACAGCTAGCAGCACAAGTGATTCTTTAGTGTAGTCTGTACATTTTTGTCTGTACATTTTAGCTGCAAAAATTTGAAGTATTTCAATGATTTTATTAGCTACTACTAGCTCTGTACCAAAAATTATGAGTGATGCTAACATTAAAATATTAATAGATACAGTTTTTTTTTGCTATTTTAACTTGTCCACTAGAGCTCAGTCAGTGAACACACCAAAATGACTTTGCGACCATTTTTTTATAATTAAACAACAAACTAGCAGAGTTCAACAACCAATCATGAATTGGAAGATTAAGTATAAATAATATGCAGTGACTACTACACCTGGTTGGGATTAGCAGGCCCATCTGGGTGTGTAACCCCAAGTATTCTCAGATACTGCCATAAAGTAAATAACTGAATGGTTAATTCTCAGGCCATCATAAATTGCCTGCACCAAAACTCCCAGGTGACCCCAACATGGCAATCCATTAAGAGGCCATTTCTGGCTAAGGAGAGAACACAAGGGGGCTAAGCTGCGAGGTGGCACCTTTAAGGAATGGGAGTAGGTTCACTGAAGCTGACCGCCAGATTGATCAGCATTGTTGGTAATGGCGATTTAATCAGAAATGCGTCATGCCTTGCTCATTAAGCTCCGCTTGTCCACTACAGGTGAGTCAGTGAAGACACCAAAAGGACTGTGCAACCATTTCATTTGAAATCAAACAACTAACTAGCAGTGTCCAGCAACCAGTCATGAACAAGAAAATTAATTACTTACAGCATGCAATGACTAACCTAGTCAGTTGGCATTACCAGGCCCATTCCAGCTAACAGAGAGAATGTGGGCGCATAACCCAAAGCATTCTCAGACCTACAATAAAACCAATAACTGAAGGGTTAACTCTCAGCCCATCCATAAATTGCTTGCACCAAACCTGTTGTGTCATCCCAAACTGGAAATCCATCAGGAGGCCATTCGCTGCTAATGGGGGAACATAATGGAGTTTATCTGTGAGGCTTCTACCACCAGCAAACTACAGCAACCGTTCACCCATAGGCTGGCCTGCCAATGCCCCACATTCCCTGTTAGACAATAGCTAATGTGAGCCAACAATTGAATGCTAATCAACTGCATTAAAATACTCATTAACTGCCAAGGCCAACTATAAGTGAAACAAGTCATGGCCTGTTCATTCAAGTTGATACCATTAGTATTAAAAAAGTCTTTGTACAACTTTGCCAGATCATTGTGCCCAATGTTCTTGGCAGCCCAAGCCACACAATAATTGATGAAATGCTTGGACTTTTCTACTGCTTTAATTTTACATGCAAGCTTCCAAAGCAGCAATGGAAGGATGGCAGAGCAGAAAATCAGAAAGTCTGGATGAAGGCAGGGCAAACTATACAGGTCTGTGATGATTCTAGCTGCTAAAATTTTATTCAGAATTTTAGTTGAATCATTGTCCCCAAGTGTATGATTAAAATGGTCATGAATGCTGAATTAAAGAATAACTGGAGCCAAATGTCCTATAGTTACATCCAAAACAAACCTGGAAAGCCAAACCACCAAGATGACCAGAGGGTCTGCTCCAGAAAACCTGTGCATCTAAACAGCTGGGCGGACACTTACCAAGCCACTCTTTGGACAAAAGAGTGCCTCAGGATCCAAAGCATCTTTTTCCCTGTAATTAAATAACAAGATTACTACCTAATGTACAAAAGGTAGGCATCATATAATCACAGGATATCGCATCTTGATTTATCATATAATCACATCACTGTCCTCTTTAGGACTTTGGTCAATTCCCCCTCCTCTACTGTCAAAAGTACGCCCTATGCAAAATGAGTGAAAGGAATATCCCTGGGTGAAGATGCCTAAATACATAAGGGCTTTTTTAAAATGTTTATTTTATTTTAATAACAAAGAACAATCAGAGTAAAAAAAAACAAATGACTATTTACATATGTCTACAGCTGTGTAATGTATCAATGTAATACACATTAACAACAGTTAATATCTTTCAAGCAAATCTTTAAGTTTTAGCCACAACTTAAAGGAATGAGTAATATTCTAACTGTAGTTAACTCACTACTGCATACAATTTTGCCATACTAAGAAATTCAGTACAAGAGAGGGTAGTTTTACTCTTCCAACTCTTGGTTATTATTTTCCTAGCTATTTCTAATATAGACCAAAGAAGAGGCACTTGAATTCTTGGAATTATTTCTGGGGTTGGAGCAATAAATAACACCAATGACTTGTAAATATTACATCTATCTGACCACAATGTTTGAATAATGTTATTAATTTCTTTCCAAAAAGGAAAGGTGACCTCACATTCATATACCATATGTATACAATCAACTGTTACCTCAGAATCACATCTCCAGCATTTGCTTCTACTTGATTTACATATAATTGCAACCTTGTTAGGTGAAGCAAACACTCTATGCAAGAATTTTCAGATGAAAATTTTACAATATAAAGAGAGTGTAGAGTTTCTATTGACTAGTACTATTTTTTAACTTCATTGGTAAAATTTCCATTATTAATTTTTGTGAAATAATTCCAAAAGGCATTGTCTTCTTTCGGCTTTTTCCTGATTAGGGGTCACCACAGTGGATCACCTGTCCGCTCATGATTGGCAGTGGAGTTTTACAGTGTTGAGTTGCCAGCCCAGCGCCCAACCTTCCATAGAAGGCACACACATGCACACACTCACACCTAGGGCCAATTTAGAGTGTCCAATCCACCTACAGCATTTCTTTGGTATGTGGGAGCAAACCGGAGCACTCGGAGGAAACCCATGCGACCACAGAAGGCACCCCAGCTGAGGATTGAACCGGAGCACCTCTTTCTGTGAGGTGGCAACGCTAACCACTGCACCACCATGGCCACCCTCCAAAAGGCATTGTCTAAGTGTAAGAAATCTATTCTAAGAATTATATAAATCTGTAAGTCTTATTTTCCTTTGCTTTATTATTAATATTAATTAGATTCCAACATTTAGAGGAAATTGTTCTTATTCAAGTTAAGTATCTTATTTATCTTTTAATTTATAAAATTCATACATATTTAACTACTTATTTGAATCGTGATTGTATATAGAAATTAAGTTTTCAACATAATATATTTCAGTTCCATTTAAAAATTGCTGCCAATAAATTATTGTGTTCTTTTAGCTCTATCATTCTAGTGAAATTGTGGATTTTCTAAGCATTCATTTGTGTATGCTACTGGAAAATTTGAAAAGAGTAGGCCTTTGATATAATAATTAGAATATATGGATTTCCATAAGGACAATAAAATATTATTTATATAGGGAATTTGATTAGAAGAAATGTTTCCATTTAAACAATCCCTTAATATCCAGACAAAACGATTAGGTGCTATTTACTTATGATAATTAGTAATATGTTTTTTTTGGGTTCCTATTACTTTATCGAAAGATAACGTAATTGAACCATCAAAACTTCAAAATGGCTCAATTTCAAAGATTGCATTGTGGGATCCAGTACAGTGAGGATTGGAATAGTTATCCTTTCCTTCACTGTAGTGTGATCTCGGAGTTGGAATATATATTTAGTGGAGGTGTGGGGGGTGCAGCCCCCCATAATACAAGCTTCAAAATGCTGCCATTTCGAAGTTTTTTTTTTTTGCTAAATAATTTTTATTTTTTTTGTTTGTAGACAAATTATGATACAGTAAATTTTAAATTACAATTCAAAATAAAAGAAAATAGTTAATAACTATAACAATATGTACAATATTTACAGGTGGTCCAATGAAAAGGATTAACCAATAAGGTTATAAAGAGGAATAATCTCATAGAACTAGTATAACCTTTACTGGCATATATTCACATAAGTTCATCTTAGTTTATGACATTTCAATTTCATGTAGAAGAAATTCTGTCCTTTTGTAATGTGTCTATAAGTATTAAGATTTTATTCCAAGGATTGTCTGTCCAACGTCTGGGAAAAATTCTTTCTTCTTTGACTTTTATTTCTTTCTGTGCAGATTCCTTTAATAGAGATATGAAGTCTTCATAACTTGGAGGAACAGTGGATTTCCATTTTCTTGTTATACATTTTTGGGCTACAGCCAGAATAGACCATAAAAGATATTGATCACTTTTACTCATAGTTACTGAGTCATCTACATTCAAAAAAATTAAAGATTTTGTTAGAACAAACTTATCATTATAAATGGCTTGAAGAAATCTATTAATATCTTCCCAGAATTTTTTAATGCAATCATAAAATATATGTATCCAATCTGCCTTACAGTTTACAGTACATCTCCAGCATGTGGGCTTTTGGGCAGGGTCAAATTTGGCTATTTTATATGGTGTATAAAAGGCTCTATGTAAAAATTTCCATGTGAAGATTTTCCATATCTGGAAGTTTGATGTTAGCTTAACTGACAACAAAAGGTCATTTATACCTTCAGATGATAGATTTATTGTCAAGTCCTTTGTTAAAATGTTCACAACATTTTGACCTATTTTGGCTTTATACACTATTAAAATTTTGTATAATTTAGATATAGAAATTAGCTTATTATGATTTCCATAAATCGGTTCTTGCATATATTTTATGAACGTAGGTATAGTATTAAAGCTTGAACCATTAATAATTCTACATAAATCACTTGCATATTGTAGTATTTTTTGAAGTTCTGTTCTGTCTATTTCAGATATACTAAACTCATTTATTACTTGTTGGGTGGTTAAAGTACTGTGATTATTTAAGCATTGAAACCAGTAAATAAAGTTTTTGGATTCCCAATTAATGAGTACTTTTTCTTGGATTTTTTCTTTAAAATTCTTTGATGTTTTAAATGGTATTAAGAGGTCGAACCATAATTTTATATCTGGATTTGTAATTATAAATTTTCTAAATAGACTATAAATATTATTCAGATATGATACATTATTGGGCTTTGCTGTTTTATTTTGTAAGCTATGACATAGAACATGCCAAAATATGTTGTTATAATTCTCCAAATCCATATTTTTTAATATTTTGTTTTCATTTAAGAAGAAAGTTAAATGTAAAATTTTCCATGCGGATGAATAATTTGGATTTACCCAATTTAGTATAAGTTTAATGATGGAAGCTTTAATATACGTTTCTATGTCTGGAAATTTAATTCCTCCCAAGTCCCAGGGTCTAATATGATGTGAGAATGCAATTCTATTCTTTTTTGGATAACAAAGAAAATCCATTAAAAGTTTCTGTATTGTCTTTATAACTTTTTTATCTGGTAAAATAGGGATTGCTAATGCTATATAGTTTATTTGTGGTAGTAATATCATTTTTATTAACTGTAACCTATCTTCCAAGTTTAACATTAATTTATTCCAGCTATTAACTTGTTTTTGAATTAAATTTTGGATTTTATTATAATTTAAGGTCATGGTAGTATCTATGTTCTCAGATATAAAAATTCCTAGATATTCTAGTGAAGAAACCTTTTCTCCAATTATTTGATATTTATTCAGATGCAAGTCATCTATTTTATTTAGAAGTATATGTTTTGATTTGGATTTGTTGAAACAAAGACCTGAAATGGAAAAAAAACATTTTCTACTTGTTTCTCTAATTCTTGCATGGCCTCTTCATTTAGTCTTAAAGTCAACAATATATCGTCAGCAAATAACATGATTTTAGAATTAAATTTATTGTAAAAGTTAATTCCTTCTATTTTTAGATCACTTCATATTGCAGACGCAAATAATTCTATCACCAGGGCAAACAGGATGGGAGACATAGGGCAACCTTGCTTAGAGCCTTTAGTTATTTTGAAAGCTTCTGAGGTAAATGGGCCTAATTTTACATAAGCCAGGTTGTCTTTATATATATTCTTTATTACATTTATAAAGTTTAATGGGAATTCAAAAAGTTCCAAAATTTTAAATAGATACTTCCAGTTTACCGAATCAAATGCTTTCTCTATATCTAATGTGATTATAAGAGCTTCTGAATTGTCTCTGTTCAAAGCTTCTATAATGGTTAAAATTCTCTGAATATTGTCATATGTGTGTCTTCCAAATATACAGCCTGTTTGGTCTTCATTTATGACTTTAGTCAGGGATTTCTTAATTCTATTTACTAAGATAGACATAAAGATTTTATAATCATTATTAAGCAGGAAGATAGGTCTATATGAACTACATTGGGATGGATCGCTTTTATCTTTTTTTATAGGGGTAACTAGTGAATATTTCCAGGATGGTGGAGTAATCATTTGAGTTTGAATATCATTTAGCATGTTATGAAGTAGAGAAATTGCTGAATTTGGAAAAATTTTATATAATTCCATTATTATTCCATCCATTCCTGGTGATTTGTTGTTTTTACTTACTTTAATTATATCTTTTATTTCTTTTATGGAGATATGCTTGTCCATTTCTACTTTTAATTGATCAGGTAGTTTTTTTATTAAGGAACTATTAAATTTCTGATCTGAAAATAAAATATTATTATCATTATTTCCATAATGCTTAGCATAATAGAACTTAAAAGCTTCAAGAATATCATTCACATCAGATACCTTTTTTCCCTTTTCCTTCATGTATTATATTTATGATGTTATTTTCTAAGTTCTGCTTTTTAATTCTCATTGCTAGATTATGCAAGTGTTTTGAAGAAGTTGACATTGAAGCAAATTTTAGTTTTTCCAAAGCTAGATTGGTTTTATGAGTGAGGAATTCATTGTATTTTTTATTTAAATCTATAATTTCTTTTTTTTTTCCTGAGAATCTATTACAGCATAAGAACTTGTATTTATTTCTGTTATTCATTTTTGTATGTTATGCAATTCAGATTCCCATTCCTTTGTTTTATTTTTAAACCATCCTATAATCTTGCCATACAAAAAGCCTTGAGTGTATCCCAAGTTATTATATTATTTGTATCGTTAATAGGATTTGTTTCTAAGAAATATTTGATTTCTGAATCTAGCTAAGGTTTAAACTCTTTTAATTTAAGGATGTAAGCTGGTATTCTAGTTATAGTGTCTAATCTTTTGAAATCAATTTGTAGTTTAAGAATTAAGGTATTATGGTCTGAAAGGGGACATGGGATAATAGAAAATTTTGTTATCCTACTGTTTAAATCAGATGAGACCAATATTTTATCTATTCTTGTTTTAGTATTAAAGCGATAATCGCTATGTGTGTAACTTAATGAGTTAGAATCTTTAAAATTAAATGTATCTATTAGATTTAAGCTTTCTAACCATATCTTGAAATATTTACTTACGGGTGTGAGACGTAACTTTCTTTTATTAGTTGTTTCAGAGTTATCTAAAATACAATTGAAATCTCCCCCCATTATTATCATACCTTTATTTACTTTGTTAATTAATTCTATGTGTTTTTTAACCGTAGACAATCCTATTCCAGGAATCCAGTAAATGTTTATTAAAGTCCAAATTCTATTTTGATATTTTATTATTACAATTGATATTAACCCTTCTTTATCTTCGTGTTTGTAAATGATCTGAGGAATAACTACACTTTTTTTCCATAAAATTATAACTCCTCTTGTTTTTTTTTTTGTAAAGGGAGTGAGAAAGAATTAGATAGTCACTAGGTTTCCATGTGAAATTATCATCTCTTTTAAAATGAGATTCTTGTATAAATATGTTTTGTGCTTTTTGTAATTTCAAATATCTTAGAAAATTCGACCTTTTTATAGAATTATTTAAACCATTAATATTTATAGATAATAAAGTTGTGTCTGTCATTTTTTTAAGTACTTATTTGTACTTTTGGATTGTTTGTTCTTGAAATTTTGTTTTACCTTGGAAGTTAATGTGTTTTGAGTATTAGATTTATCCTCTCTTTTAAAAGTTATTTTGAAATGAATATATTTATTTCTATTTATGCTTAAAAAAAGTTTCAAATTGGACCACTGAAAAAAGAAAAAGCTGAAAAACATTGCGTTAACATAAATTGAATAAACAATTAATGATTTTACCATTCTAAATCCCAAACATGAAGTGTCTAGCACCTCAAATCTGTTTGGACTTAAAAGTTCAAACAGATTTACCCTCAATAATAATAGTTGCATTAATGAGGAAATGTTGCTTTAAATTGAGCTCCTCAAAAAAATGAAAACTAAAACCAGAGAACAAGATACACTTATTATGTAAATAACATATATACCTAGTCTGTGAAGTTTTGTTCATTACTAATTAGATTCTAAAATGAGATATTATTTCAAATTGCAAACAATTTTAAATAAGACATTTGTTAATTACTTTAACAATATATTAGATGCTCATTTTTCATTAATATTATGAAATTTTTGCAAATTACCAGTTGTAAATAATATATTAGCAAATGTCAGATCATTAATTGCAATTAGTAATATTTAACATTGTTATTAATAATAAAAAGAAGTAGAGTGAGTATGATAGATAGATACTGTTTGAAATAAAAGAGATTTTTTTTACATATTTTTAGATCTATATAAGGTATTACATCAGCATAGTGAAGTTAATTGACATATAGCTAACCACTTTATCAAAACCAATTAAAGTCTTTACAGACAATAATATTCATTTATAAGATTTAATATAATAACAGTTAGAATTAAAGCAATATTTATAGTGCTTTACATTAAAGCATTTTCTCATTCTTCAGTCAATGTCAGTCTTATAACTCTGATAGTTCCACAATCTAAAATTAATAAAATGTGTAAAAAATTTCACTCCTAAATTACTTATATGTGATCTTTTGTAGTTCTGTTATTAGTAAGTTATTATTCATAAGATTTTCTCTATTAAGTTCAAATTAAAGATCACACATATCAGAATATTGACTTCTGCTTATCACAAATGTAGTGAACGGCTGGTAACTAGTAAAGGGTCTCAACTTATATGTTAAAACTATAAAACAGAAAGGAGAAAGGTCAAAATTAGAATTATACTTGCAAAGGAAATCTACCTTGATAATGGTGCAATAGCACTCTTGTCCCATAACTAATCATTTATAATAAACATTTTACGTATAGTACTTCTTTTATACAATAACAAGTATGATAAAGCAATCTTTAGATAAATGAAAGTATAATTCCCAGTAAGCTGATACTCAGGATCTTCACCTTCCCTTTTCCTTCTCTCTTCTTCCATTTCTATACAACTTAACAACTATAAGAAACTCATCTAACCCAGTGTCGGCTAGATGTGTTCACAGAGCGCATGTATTATACTTTTACCAGACACTCACCCATTAAGACACAACAGTATTTAAATGATTCACTATCTTTCTTGTTATAATAGCGTTGTCTTCAAAGCAGATCTGCCATTTCAAAGTTTTGATGGTTCAATTACATTATTTTTTGATAATGTAATATGAACCCTTTTTTTAGATAGTAATACCTGATGTATTAGTTTTCATTTTGATTCATATGATGAATTTATCCACAGTGCAATCAATATTTTTTTTTGCAATAGTTGAAGTAGCATACAATTGAATATCGTGGAATCCTATTCCACCTTTATCCCAACCTTTTGTGTGACAATTAAATGAAACTCTTGGCTTATTTGGATGTCAAAGAAACTTAAATAAGATGTTATTCATTTTCCATTATTTTATTTGGTGGAGACAGTGTTAAGGATTGCATAACAAATAATATTTTAGGGAGAATTACCATCTTAATTAACATTAAATGTTCTTCCAAAGTAAAGAAAAATGTATTCTAGCTTGTGACCAGACTTATAATTTTTTCAGTAACCTGTTGAAAATTCACTTCCATCATTTCCTTACTATTAGATGCAATGATGATAACAATATATTTAATTTGAGAGTTATTCTAATTTAAATCAGAATATTTATACATTTTTTTAATTGCTTATTGATTGGTAATATACTTATTTTATTATTATTAAATTTAAAGTTTGAAATAGTTTCAGATTGACTCATAGAACCAATTATATGTTTGCTAGATTAGGGACTTTCATTTTAAGGTACTTATTAGGCATTGGACAGACTAAAGGGTAAAATAGACCTAGATTGTGTTTCATTTCTGCATACATTTTAGAAAAGACAGTTAAGCAGAAGGGAAGAATAAGTTTAGAGATAACAGTTCCCAAGGAAAGCCTGTAGACTGTTCTCTAAAGATACAGTCTTGCCAGCTATAGAATGTTCCTTTCGCAAAGGAAAAATGTACATAACAAAGGAATGCAAGATAAAGAAAGACCAGGCTTGGAAACCAAGGTAACCAAGGCTAGGAAGGTATGTAAAGCATTACAGGAGTTTGGCATTATTAAAATATACTGCAGATACAGTTAGGGAAGTTAGTTCAACCTGACATACAGAAAAGATTAAAATATCCAGCATTTCAGAAAAGAAGCTACAATACTGATGCTCAAGCCTGGGTACAGAAGGTAAGTCAAATAAAGACTGTTTCAGGTTACATTATTCAGGACAATCAGAATATATGTGCAGAAACTTTGGATATATTTAGCAGCACTGTTATTACTCCAACATTTCTACAGGCTGTTATTATCAGCACTGTTAATGAAGACAGTATTCAGATATTGTAAACATCTTCTTCTTCTGGCTTTTCCCAGTTAGTGGTCACCACAGTGGATCACCTGTATGCTCATGATTGGCAGTGAAGTTTTACAGTGTTGAGTTTCCAGCCTGGTGCCCAACCTTCCACAAAAGGCACACACATGCCTAGCACCAATTTGGAGTGTCCAATCCACCTACAGCATGTCTTTGGGATGTGGGAGGAAACCGGAGCACCTGGAGGAAACCCACGTGACCACAGGGAGGGCATTCAGACTCTGCACAGAAGGCACCCCAGCCGAGGATCGAAACGGAGAACCTCTTGCTATGAGGCGGAAATGCTAACCGCTGCACCACAGCGGCTGCCCTTGGATATTGTAAACATCTAATAAAGCCTTATTAAATGAAATGCAGTGTTTGGAGAATTCATTCTGAATAGTACACAAGACTTGGCCCATAAAGGAGAAACTAGCACCTATTCAGCATGAGCTTGGGTAATTAACAGATAAAGACTTTTGTTCCAGTCTTATTTCAGTCATTTCCAGTCAATTCCAGTATAGTATGGCCTCAATCTATTCTTTTAATGTTCTAGTGATTTTTCTATATTTCCTATCATAAGCAGAATGTCATTCGCAAAGCATTTAATCTTTAGTTCCAAATTATCTTCTATATTTACACCATAAATATTTTTGTTTGACCTAATAAAGTTAGCAAAAAGTTCTATTACTAATGCAAAAAGTAGTGGAGATATTGGGAAACATTATTTAGTACCTTTTTGTAGTTTAAAGGAATTAGAAAGAAAGGAATATATTTTGGCATAAGCATGAGAATTAGTGTAAAACTTTGAAATGATTGCTATTAACTCATCTGAGAAGTTATATTATTTAAGTTCTTTAAATAAATAAGGCCAACTGACTGAATCAAAAGCTTTTTCTACATCAAGGCTAATGATAAAAAGTTCTTTTTTATTTGTATTTATATAGTCTATTGGTGTGTGTATCCTTATTATATTATCTTGTACCTGTTTATTCAAAATAAAACCTGTTTGATTGTTGTTAGTTAATTTTGGTATTATTACATTAATTCTATTTGCTAAAATAGACATGGACCTCCTATAGTCAACATTTAGGAGTGAAATGGGTCTATAAGAAGAACATTTTGTAGAATCTTTGCTTTGCTTTAGAACAGGTGAAATCAGGCAATATTTCTATGATGTGAACTTCTGAAGTAGTTTATTTCCCTGAAAGCTTTTTCTAGTATAAAGACTGCATTAGTTGGCAATATTTTATATAGCTCAGATATAAGGACAACTAAACCAGGATCCTTATTATGTTTTAACTTTTTAATTTGATATTTTATTTCCTTTAAAAATAAAAGGTCAATCAATTTTATTTAATTGTTCATTTGTGAATTTATTTTTTATATTTTTCCTTTAGGAAAATATCTACTATTGGTTTTAGGTCTAACTTTATCTATTTTAATTTGTAATGTTTTTGATTCTTTATACCAGTCTTTTGTTTTATTCATATACCAGCATGTAACTGAGTTCCAAAGGATGATATAATTTACTTCACCATTTGTATTTATTTCTATAAGGTTCTTAATCTCATACATTTAATATAAAAAGTTTATACAACCCTGTTAAAATGCCAGGATTTTGTGATATTAAAATATGAGACCACAATAAATAATTTCAAAACTTTTCCCACCTTTAATGTGACCTATAACCTGTACAATTCAAATGAAAAATAAACAAATCTGTTAGGGAAAAATATAAAAAACAAAAAACGTACAATAAGCTGGTTGCATATGTATGAATACCCTTAAACTAATACTTTGTTCTGTGTGCACACCCTTAAACTAATACTTTGTTGAAGCACCTTTTGATTTAATTAAAGCATTCAGTCTTCTTGGGTAGGAGTCTATCAGCATGGCACATCTCGACTTGGCAATATTTGCCCACTCTTCCTTGCAAAAGTGCTCCAAATCTGTCAGACAGTGAGGGCATCTCTTGTGCACAGCCCTCTTAAGGTCACCCCACAGATTTTCTATTGGATTTATGTCTGGGCTCTGGCTGGGCCATTCCAAAACTTGAATTTTCTTCTGATGAAGCCATTCTTTTGTTGATTTGGATGTATGAATGGGGTCATTGTTGTGCTGAAAAGTGGAATTCCTCTTCATCTTCAACTTTATAGTAGACCCCTGAAGGGTTTGGGCCAAAAGTGACTGGTATTTGGAACTGTTCATAATTCCCTCCACCTTGACTAAAGCCCCAGTTCCAGCTGAAGGAGAGCAACCTCAAAGCATGATACTGCCACCACCATGCTTCATCTTGGGGGTGGTGTTCTTTTGGTGAAGAAAAGTGTTGTTTTTGTGCCAAATGTACCTTTTGAAATTGTGTCCAAAAAGTTCAACCTTGATCTCATCAGACCATAACACATTTTCCCACATGCTTCTGGCAGACTTGATGTATTGCTTTGCAAATTTTAGCCAAGCCTGGATGTTTTTCTGTGTAAGAAAAGGCTTCTGTCTTGCAACCCTACCCCATAGTCCAGACATATGGAGAATACGGGAGATTGCTCTCACATGTAGTACACAACCAGTACTTGCCAGAAATTCCTGCAGCTCATTCAGTGTTGCTGTAGGTCTCTTGGAAGCCTCCCTGAACAGTTTTTGTCTTGTCTTTTAATCAATTTTGGAGGGACTGCCAGTGCTTTTCAACATCACTGTTGTCCCATATTTTCTCCACTTTTTGATGACTGTCTTCACTGTGTTCCATGGTATATCCAATGCTGTGGAAAATTTTTGTACACTTCTGACTGATACTTTTCAACAATGAGATTCCTTTGATGCTTGGTAAGCTCTATGTGAACCATGGCTTTTGCTGTAGCAGGCAACTGAGTAAATGTCAGGAAAATCCTGCTAGGACAGCTAAACTTTATTTGGGGTTAGAGTCTCTAATTGATGACAGGTGGGTACCCAAGAAGACTGAATGCTGTAATTAAATCAAAAGGTGCTTCAACAAAGTATTAGTTTAGGGGTGTGCACATACAGCAAAGTATTACTTTAAGGGTGTGTACACTTATTCAACCAGTGTATTGTATGTTTTTTGTTTTTTATATTTTTTCCCCTAACTGATTTGTTTGTTTTTCAATTGGATTGTACAGGTTATTGGTCACATTAAAGGTGGGAAAAAATGTTGAAATGATTTAGTGCGGTGTCATTTTCTTTTTGTCACAAAAACCTGGCATTTTAACAGTGGTATGTAAACTTTGTATATCTACTGTACATACCAATCTTTAAATTTCTTTTTAACAATGTATACTGGTAGTCTTATGATGAATTAAGACATCATTTTTTTTAATAATGTTGAATACAATAGCATTGTGATCTGATAATGGACATGACATGGTAGAAACCTCTCATATTTGAAACTGAATTGTCTATAGTGAAAACCTTATCATTATTTGTCTGAATTCCAAATAAGAATAATGGGTGTATTGATGTGAATTTACTTTTCTTTGTTCATATATATCCTTCAAGTTCACAAGGTTTGCAAAATTTGATAAGGGTTTAACTGAAGACATGATTCTGGGTTTCTTATTAGCAGTGCTGCCCTTATCAGGAAAGATGCAGTTAAAATTACCAGCCATTATGACCTCACCTTTCAAATAATGGTGTCTTGATAATTTTTTGCATCTTTAGCTCCTATCCCTGTAATCTAGTTAGAGTTTACCAAAGTACATATTTTCCTGTTCCATTCAATTGCAACAATGCTTAACTTATCTTTTTTATTAACATAAATATCCATTATATTAGGCATAAGTGGAGTATTTGACAGAAAGAGAATGCCTCTTCTTTTAGATCTAAAACAAGAACCTGTCAGAATTAAATAATTATTTAATGATAATTTATTAATCTCCTTATTGAGTAAATGTGTTTCTTATAAAAATACTATTTGAGCTTTAATTGTATGTAACTTCAGGTATTTAAGCAGGCTTCCGTTTTTTACTAGATTATTTAATCCATTAATATTAATAGACAAATTTAAAATCACATTTGTAAGAGAAAATATTACTAAAAATACTTTTATATATTGAACATACCTCAGAGATAATGGTAAAGAACATTCAGCTATGGACAAAACATTTAAAACAATTAGAATATTATCTAATATAACCTTTAAACATTCTACCATGGAATACGATATTTCTAGTTTATTGGTAAAATCAAATAAACTACATCTCTACCTCCCAATTAGACTAACTACACTGAGCTCATGCTTCTGCTTCATGCATGTATGTTCCCTATCTTGATATGATTCATTTTAATAAAGGCCTTTTATGTGTTATTGAGAGAAAAAGATACTTGTGTCCCATTTCACTTTAATTAAGCCAGATTACTTATCACTGTTGCAGTCTTCTCTTATAACCTCCTCTTGTTCCTCAGACTACAATAAGAAGGTTATCAGATGTTAATTTCACATTTGTTTTTATAAAGGTCAAGAAGTTGCATATTATTATTTATTGTCCCAGAATTTCATTAAAATCTGTGTAGGCACAGTGTAGAGCCTACATGAACTGTTACCATGTCCATGTACACAGTTGCCCCTCGGCAGTGTGCCATGCATTTTAATGATGGCACATTGCCGTGGTAGAGCTGAGGAACATGGGTATTGAATCGATGTAGGGAGAGGTGTATTGGTAACTGTGTCCACAGATGAGTAAAAGACTCCCTGGACTGTCCTTTCGTGTTATGTTATTTTTTTATTTTTTTTAATAAAAAATCATGTTTGTGCAGTGCACAACAAGCACAGCAATGATAAGTGGTGCCCAGACAATGTCCAGACATGTAAAAATAAAAACTGGATGTATTTATTTATTTAAATGTATATTTGAGTGTGTTTGCTCAGCACAACAGGATGTTCAGCACTGCTTATAGGTAGCTCAGTGTTATATGTAAAGGTACACCTAATGTCTGAATATCCACGCAGCTTAATGGGTAGAGTTATGGCTCCATGTGTAGTAGGTCAAGGGCTTGAATACATGGAAGGCAAATAAGTATTTAATTTTAAAATACACATTTTGCAGATTAATTTAAAATATAGCTCTGCTGAGACCTGCTAAGCACAGCATAAACATGATAATGGCTGCCAATGTTTATGCCCTGCTTGGCTGGTTTATGCACTGCTAAGCTCCACTAAAACTCTGGCAGTGCCTGTTTTTACATGTCTGAGCTCAGCTGTGTTGGTTTATATGGAGCTAAAGGCACTTTTTTGAATGCTGCCCAATGACGTGTAAGGGCGGGAAAACAGCCTATATTAAGACCAATAGGAGGGAATACAGCATAATCCATTGGAGTTCTGTCTCTTAAGGGTACTATGGTTGGTGTTGGTGAAGGTGTGTGCTTTCAGGTGCAGCATTAAGGCATTTTGGAGTCCAGGGTCATGGTTGAATTCCTAGTAAACAAGGAAGACTGGCTCCTGCAGGGACATTTTCAGGGCTCAGAGTGCAAAGTGGAGGCCTGGGACCAGCTGTCAAGGGAACTCACCAGTGCTACTAGTATCCTCTGCACAGGTGAGCAGTGTTATCTCCACCATGATGACCTGAAACGGAGAAAGGGGGATCTCTTGGCCACCTGGGTCTAAGAAGCTTGGGCAGGGAATGCCCCACAAGTATGTAAGTAACTTAACCTCTATTTCACCAATATCTAATCTGAATGCCTGGAAAACTGGTATGTATATTGGTGTGTTTCTCTCTCAACAGCTACGGAGGAGAGGGCTCACAATGTTCAGTCACATGCCAGGCACCTGGCCAGGTTGTGCCGTGAGTGTCTTGAGTATGGCTGTATTATGCTAACTGCAGTAAAATAAACAAGAAAGGATAAAGCATTAACTGCATGACTGTATATTCAATAAAGTCTGTAGTGCAATAAACGTGGAATTAGAGCTGTATTGCAAAAAATGAATAATGCCAACTATTGTGTAATAAAAACATGAAACAATACCAGGAACTGCATTAAAGTATATACAATAAAGTATGTAGTGCAATAATTGTGGTATTAGAGCTGTTTTGAAAGAAATTAATAATTTCAAATGTTGTTTAATAAAATCATGAAATAATACCAGGAGCAGCATTAAAGTATATACAATAAATTCTATAGTGCAATAATTTTGGAATGAGAGCTGTTTTAAAAGAAATAAATAATGCCAACTGTTATGCAATAAAATATGAATCCATATCAATAACACAGCAGAAAATTGTGTACATCAGAATTGTCTTGCTGTAACCATTGCAGTTGAGCTGTATGCATTCAGACTAAGGTAAGGTACTGATGTCATGTATATCATTGTAATAGCTGTATAATGCAAATCTAATGGCTGCTAATTCTATTGTTTAACACATATAGTACCTTTCAAGGATGTTTCTCAGCCAATATTGTTCACATAATGCTCTATCATTTACAAACATCAGGTAAACAAGGTTTATGGGAGAGGTAGCCCACTCCGTGATCTGATATTGTTTGTTGCCTTCACAGATATTTCAACCCACTAACCATAAAGTGTGTACTTCAGTATTATTAGACTGCTATATAGTGCACCTACATTCTGCATAATTCTTTTATGTCATGTGTGTTCTACTGTCACTGCAGTCAAGTATAAAACTGTAGTAGCACTGCCAGGTCATATTTTTTCCAGGTAAGCTCTAGCCAGATATCAGTCAGGCAGTAATCAGCAGGGTCTCAGTAGCTCAGTTTGTTAAATGCTCTGTATATACTACATTGTGCCACAATGTAGCTATAGAATGCAAATCTAATGGCTGCTAATTGTATTCTTTAACACATAGTCCCATTCAAGGCGGTCTCTAGGCCAATATTGTTCACGTAATGCTATGTCATCCACAAACATCAGGTAAGCAAGGTATGTGGGAGAGGTAGTTCACTCCATGATCTGACATTGTTTGTTGCCTTCACAGATATTTCAACCAACTTGTGTGTTCTACTGTCACTGCAGTCTAGTATAAAACTGTAGTAGTACTGCCAGGTCATAATTTTTTCCAGGTAACCTCTAGGCAGATGTCAGTCAGGCAGTAATCAGCAGGGTCTCAGTAGCTCAGTTTCTTAAATGCTCTGTATATACTACATTGTGCCACACATAGACCAGGGTTCAAATCCACTGATAGGCAGCACTAAATATTACAGTGGCAGTCATATAATGCACAAAAAGTCTCTCGTCACAGGAACTACAGGTAAATGGGTGAGGTAGGCCATAATCATGAGTAGAAAATTGTGTGTTTTGATTTAACAGACTGTTAAAATCATTAGCAAGAATGTGAAAACTCAGAAATTTGCAGTCAGAAATAATGTGTAATCATGGTATGGCCATATGCCTGGACTGTCTGTTAAAAGTTGCTGCAGTTGCAGCATGGGTTCTATTCCCATGCCTGCCAACCAAGGCATGACTTCTATTTAGTGTCTGTACTGTGCACATACATGTATCTCAAGTGTCATGATTTCATGTCATGTAATTAATAGTGTGTAATATGCCTGTTATAGGAATACCATGGCAATGAGTACCTATATTGCACAGTATCATCATTTCAGCCCACAGAACCCATTGGTAGTTATATAGGTGCATCTGAGGTGCAAGTGTTCTGTGTACTGTTTGGCCCATAGAGTCCCATGCATAAAGCTTGAGAGGTATGTATGTGCTATATCAGCTACAGGAGACTTGTACTCACTGTAAACATAAAGAAAATACAGACCTGTAGAGTAGCTAGTAGCACTATTGTCAAGGAAGTAAGCATCACTGTTATTAATTGACTGTTTTTCTCTCTTCCCCACCTCTTATCTTCATTTATTAATTACGGTTATTCATTGGTTATGGTTTACTGTTATATGTTGTTATAGTAACTGTATTTTGGGGTGTGTTATTGTTATGTATTATAATGGATGCATATTAACATATCTTGTTAAGTTACCTATTTTGTTGGCCTTATGCTGTAACTGTTATTGGCATGCTGTTATACTGACTGTTCTGTCATTAATTGTTGTGTTTCACATAATTTGCATTGAAAAGTAATTGTATTATTTCCAATGTTCTGCCATGTTGTTATTACTAACAATGTGTTGTTAATAACTAACCTATACTTATTGCTATACCTCCATTACTACAGCACATCAGGGTAAGCCAGTTCCTGGTGATCTACCTATCTTGCTTCAACTGGCTGTGACACTGGATCCTAGCACATCTGGGACATAAGCTTGTAGTGCACACTCTACTGCCCCTGCACCACCTACAGTGTTGGATGGAATCGCCTCAGAGGATGGGCCCCGGCCTCCCCCTGTGAGTGGTGGTGGAGGGGCTGCAGTCACCTAAGATCAACTGCCAGTCATGGTGCACAGGATTATTTATTGGAGCTATGAACACCGGTTGTGCCAGACTGAGAGACTGCTGGCCAACCTGGTGGGGTAGGCTCACCCTGGCACCCAGCCTCCAGCAAAGCCACCTTCGGGGCACTGAAGGACCAGTGTCAACTGTCCCATGGGTGGGGACGTAAGTCACACTGCTGTCATCTGAAGACACATTTGCCTTGTTTCCACACACACTTCCCATACAAGGTGTTTACCCCCCTCATATGTCACACACCTCCCCTGTCTGCTGTGTTGTCTGTCTTGTATGTCTGAAAATGCATCCTCACCTACCCAATGTACCTCCCCACATATATCTATGTCCCTTCTCCTACATTCCACTCTCACCTTAAAAAAGGGCACCTTTCCCAAAAAAAGAATATCTCCCTATACATGGCTCTATGTTTTTCCTCCTGCTTGCCCCCATTTCACCACTTTCCTATCACCTTTTTCTTTTCTTTATATTTTTTAGTGCTGATTTGCGCAGAGCTAAGCAATGTGGTGCAGTGCCGTGAGCCACTCTGCTTAATTAGCTTTAATGATTAAATGTGTTTATTACATTGTCTGATACATGTAATGAACACTTCTGCCCAGTTTCAAACCCTGACCCTTCTCATCTACAGGCCGCTGCAGTAACCCACCAGGCCACACAGACCTGAAGTTAAACAGGTGTTTCCAGCAAAACATACTGGTTGACACAGTAATTAGGAATGTAACTGAAATAAAAACTAATGGGAAAAATGGGAGTGCACCTTGGACTCTGGTGCAATAATACACCAGTAGACAGCCAAAGACATAATAATGGATGTAAGGGAGGCCTGTGATAGCAGGTAAATGTGCCTTTTCATCAGCAACTTCTGAAAAGACACCTGTTAAGGCAGCAATGGCAAAGTACATGTACAACTGGGACCCTGGCGCAGAAATATAGCCATATAAAGCCATGCACATACTGCTGGATGTAGAAATGTTTCCACAGCCCTTATATGTACACATATATCTTGCAAATACACGCTCTTTTGCAATCACTCAGTGGTGCAGTGTGTTAAGTGCCTTACATGCAGTACATTTTGCCACACACAGTCCTGGGTTTAAATCCAGTTTTGTCTAGCAGTTCAATTACATTATTGTGACAACAGCAAGTAATGACCGAGTCATGCAATCCTAATCCACCCAGGTTACTACTAGTTAATGAGTTGCTACCCACTTTTGCAAGTCAGAGAGCTGCAGGTAGGGACACACTACACATCCATATAGCCTAACCATATGTAGCCTACTACTCTGTCATTGGCACTGTTGCATAACAGATGTACCTTAATCGCGTGCCTCGATTGGACTGCACAGGGTACCCTTACCCTGCCTCTGCTATAACAGGGCTGTCACAGCTGCCACAGTTATACATACAGCTTGCTGTCCTGAAATGTGACCACATTCTCCACTGTGTGTGCCAGGCTGTAGCAGCAAATGCAGCCTGTAAAATACACAGCTGTATGTAAAGGTAGCTGCTTCAGACCTACCATACATCCCACCCCTAGAACAAGGGATACAGACACAGTCAGATGTAATAGCACACTGTTAATTGTCTGGCAGTCACCATATGACATATTAGTGGGAGTTTTCCCATAGAAGACACACCACAGTAGACTGCACTGCTGGGTGTTGGAACATACAGCAGAATCTTTCATAGCACACAGGGACATACCCCAGTATTGTTACTATCTGGGTGGTATCCACACATCTAGAGTGTAGCCAGACTGTGGGGTATGACGTGTGAGGGAGCAGTAGATAGTGCAGGCCATTATAGGTGTGCTGGATCTGTGCATACTGGATGTCGATGTATCTGGTCCTATAATGTGTTCCCATTTGTTGTCTTTCAGGGACCATGTACCACCACAAGACATGACCCCTTCTCAGAGGCAGAGAAAGACATGATACCCTATGGACTCAGACAGCACCATCAGATTTTGTTGCCCATGGGGAGGCATAATCGGGAACAGTGGACAGCTTTGTGGGCAGACCTTGTGCGGGATGTCAATCAGGTTGGCCAACGGGACAGAACCTCTAAGCAGATGCAACACCAATCCACAGACATGCTGAACGCTGCATGACAAAGGGCATCTGACATTGCTAGGGATCATGGTGCCACCAGTGGATGGCCTGTGATAGAACATCCACTCACATCCACAGAGGAATTCCTGATGAACCTAGGATCAACCAACAACTCCCAGGCATCCATCACAACATACATCATGGAGATGGGTGCCACAGTGTCCAAAGCAGAGGAGCATCCAGGTAAGCATACTGTATCAGTCATTGTGGCAGGCTGTACATACCTGTACATGGGTGTTAGGTCTATTTGCATTGGGGGTGCAGTTAGGGTTTATGCACAGTTGTACACACATACTCAGAATGTCAGCAATACAGTCAGTTTTACAGTAGCCACTATACATGTGGATATATGTGCATATTACCTTGTAGTGCTGCAACATTTGGTGGTGCTGACAATACCTCTCGCTCACCTTTTCATAGGTCCATCAGAAGTGGCCCAAGTCCATGGTCCTGTACCCGATGAGTGTGATACAGTTTTTTACGGATCATATATACCCTTTGGAAGTTAAGGGCTGCCAATTGCCCTATGTACAAATGTTGTATTTAGCCAGTGAAGAATATTTGTATGTTCCATTCTGGAACAGATAACTACAGTTCCTAGACTAATTAGTCACAGGTGTGTATTTGAATGACCATCAACACGTCTGCACTTATAGCTATGAGCAGCTACACATCCTGGTACATATGAGGTAATTACTCCAAGATGTCTGTTCAAACACAAAAGGGAGATGCTACATACCAGAGGCAGGGACACTAGTACTGGCATGTCATTCTCAAGATAGGTGTACTGAGTTTTATATGCAGGTCTATCATGTATAGTATATTTCATACCTTACAGGCAGATTGTAGTGGCAACTTTACCTGGATGTGGCTGACGTGCATGTTAGAAAGGGCTTGACTTGTCTGTGTATGTTGGTGTAAGGTTGTCTGTTGTGCACGAGAGCAGATATGAGAAGATGTTTGACTGGTAATGCAGTTGTGGATCCTCAGTTGTATGAGTCTGTGTGGGTTACCACACATAAAAATGCTGGTAGTAATGTACTGCTTTTGTCTTGGTTTTCACAGGTGACTGGGAGGGTTGCAGTCTGTCCCCCTCACAACCTAATGACAGTGTCTCAGTGGACTCTGATTTTGATGGTGGCCATAGTGAGATACATGTGGGGTTGTCAGGGGCTAAATCTGTCCCAGAGGTTGACATCCCTCTTATGTTCCTTTTGTCACTGCACACAGTCAGTATGCCCACACATACCTAGTCCCCAGAGGCCACAGATATTGGACAGTCAGAGAGTGGTGACATTAAGCAGGACAGTGTGGTAACTATGGTGTCCATGAGTGCAGACACTGGCCATAGCCAGAGAACTGGCAAGGTCCCACACAGGTGGATTGACAGGGGTGCTCATAGGATGACTGCTGTCCATCCACTAACTGTCACAGGTGTCACATCACTGGGTCACTCAGCTCATGTTTTGGGCTGTCATGGAGGCACAGGCACATTCTGAATGTGACACCAGATGGATGTTTAGGGTTATGGATGCAGCACAGTCTGAAATCTGTGACTGCCTCCACTGCATTGGGGACACCCGGGAATAGTTCATTGATGCAGTGGACAGACTGTGGGCTGTGTATTAAAACTTGAAAAGAGACCACAGCTCCATCTCTTGTGAGTCAGACAGAAATTAGAACAGGCTAATTAATGAGTCACATATAAATTAGAAGAAGTCAGTTAAGGTTAATCATCTGTGAATTGAGGGGGTGGAGCTAGGAACTAAACCTTCTATTTAAGGGGTAAAAATAAAACATTTCAGAGCTTTACTGGAAAGGCTCACCCAGACTCTGCTACAGTTTGCTCTGAGGAAAAGGTTAGCTTGCTTTTTATTTGTTGTATTTTGTATTACTTTATTGCCTTTTTCTGTTTTGTATACTGTGATTTGTTTTCTTTACACTGTGTTTTATGTGTATTCTGCTTTTTACTGTATATTAAAACTTGAAGAGACCACAGCTCTGTCTCTTGTGAGTCAGACAGAAATTTTTCCCACCCTCCCACATGGTTACTGTTGTGTTCTTAAACACCACTGTCTTTCTAGCTGCCTGCCTCGTGTTAATTTGACCATACATTTCATTTCCTTTCTGCTTTTACTGACTGGTGTGAGTAAGCACAAACTTATCATTTTGTGAAATCACTCCCCTTCAACTATTTAAATTTATTGGCCATCCTACTGTATTCCATAGTACCAGAATAAAAAAGTGACCACCCCTTTCAATCTATCTTGCTTTTTTAGAAATAGTGACTCTCCACTAAAACTTAACATTTTAGACAGGTAACATTTAAGTTACCTACTTTCACATCTAACTCCTCTAGTGCACACTGCAGTGTTTAGAAAAAAACATTTTTTTTTCATCTTACCTTTAAGCATCTATTGCAAGACCACCAGTTACTAGAGAACCCACATTCTGCCTCTCAGTAGTCATCTTGAGATTAGTGCTTCTGTTTTCTCTTGGTGAGAGAAGGAGAGCAATTTCATTATTTCCTGGAGACTTAATAATGGCTTTATAGGTGTCAGCTTGGAATCTGTGCTTATATTCTGATCCTGTTGAGAGTAGGAGCAGAGTGCAGTGATTCCTGACTGAGTGAGTTTCTGTGCTTAATGTACCTGATTGGTATGGTTTCTATTCAAGGCATCTATCAGAAAAAGGCTACAGCCTGCAGACCCTTGCATCATCTGGGACAAGACTGTTTCACCAAACAGGCTGTGGCCTGCTTCTCTTCTTGGGATTGGTGCTAACATTTTGTTTCTGATGAGAGAAGCAAAGGAGTATTGTATCCCAAAAGAGTGAAGCTGTGCTGAGACCAGCATTAGTAGTAGCCAGGCAGTAGTCATTCATGCGACTCCCCTCGTTTCATCATTCTTGACATGCTAATTCTTTATTTTTCAGTAAGTACTGCTTGATTTCTTTCTAACTTCAAAATATCTGCCTAAATACTTCATCCTTAAATTTTCAGGGTCTATATATTAGTTTCCCCTCAAGTGTTTGGCAGTTCTCTGTACAGACTCAGACACCTTGAGTGACATTTTTCCTGTAAAAGGAATATATAAGGACACAGCTTCAGTACTTAGTAATTGTTGAAGTTTGTTGTAGAAAAGTTAAAGGTGCTACTCATGGCAGAGCCAGTTCCCGTGTTCGTGGCCGGAGATGGTGAACTTTCCACCATGCACTTTCCACAGCTGTGCAACATACACATGTGTAGGGCTAGCACTGAGCTTGACTGTGTACATGCACACACAAACTCCACTGTCACATGCAGGTCACCTACAGACACACGGCACCTCTCCATAGCCAATCTAACCCGCATCCCTCCAGACTCACGCACATGCTGTCAATTGTTTGGCACAGCCTATGCCTCTGGCACCACTACACCTCACCCTGTGCATGTGATGATCACTGTCCCAAATCTCTGCCATCTGTGCCATCAATGCAGGACAATGCTACTATGTGTCTGATGCACAGGGTGTCTATATTACTTAACATGTACTTGTGTACTTCAGTATTGTTATGCCATACCAATTGCTGTGGGCCATTAGAGGTAATGTATGCTGGTATGTGTCATGACTACACAGGACACTTTGTGTATCTTTGTTGCATGATGTTGGACTGGCAGTAGGTGTTACAGAATGACAGTTGTGTCATGAACCTGTGTGTGTTTCTGTTCCAGGAGTCTAAGGGGATACACTATGGACACATGGTGGTAATACAGAGGCACAGAATAGCATGACAGCAAGCAGAAATATGACATCAGCAAGGTACAGCAGTATATGTGCATGCTGCCCTAGATGCATATGTGTACAGTCTATTGGGGACAATGGCAGCAGTCAGCATATTCAAGAATTCATATTTTGTGATGAGGTCTACTACCCTGGCCACATGCCACCTAGGTTATCTGAACTTACAAATCTAGAAGGTGTGGTGATTGCATTGGCATGTCTATAAATATCCTGTGTCAGGGTCAGACAGGTGGTGGATATCGGTTATGATAATGTATAGGAAGACAATTTAGGCCCAACAGCTAGTCACAGGGCCAAAAAGTGCATAACTATTGCACAGCGATAGCCCAAGAGGCCATATCTACAGTGCTGTACTAGGATATATTTAGGCACACACACACACACACACACACACACACACACACACACACACACACACACACACACAGTGGGCTGATCTGGGATTAGAACACGTACCTAACTACTATAACACATGAGAGCTCACAGTATTTATTGCATTTGCCACAGAGTTTATCTGGTATTAAAGTGTCAGTCAGCGCTCTTAAGATGGATGACATCAGCAGGTCTTGTATAATCACAGGGCCATAAAATACATGACCATTGCACAGAGATAGCCCATACAGGCTGTCCCCACTGTTGCATGGGGAAATATTTACAAACACACACAAAGAGTTGGCTGATGTGGGATTAGATCCTCTAGCTATCTACTATTACACACTGTAGCTTGCAGTAGTTATTGCATGAGCCACAGAGATTATCTGTCATTAGAATGTCAGCCAGCACTCTTAAGGTGGATAACATCTGCAGATCTTGTAGAGAAGGGCAATGTAGAGGCCAGCAGATAGTCACAAGGCCATAAAATGCATATTCATTGCAGGGAGATAGCTCATATGGGGGGGACCCTAGTGCTGCATGGGGATATATTCAGAAACACACACACACACTTGGCTGACATGAGATTAGAACCTCTACCTATCTACTATTACACACTATAGCTTGCAGTATGTATCGCATGGACCACAGAGTACCATCTTTTGGATATGTAATTGCAGGGTCAGTACTTGTGGAGTACACAAGGTAGCTTTTTGTTAGCATGTGTGGCTTGCAGAGTGATAGTGCTTGGTACTATTATTGTATCTAGTGTCCTAGGAGTGGAGTACCTGTCACTATCCCTGCTATGTGTGCACAGTTAGCAGTATGGCCATATGTGACTGGTTGCAGTTAGATAAGCACACATGGGCCAGGAACAAGATGGCCCGTGGCATGTGTTGACCCATTGTACAGTGCAACAGCTGTTCACCTGTGCCTGTCTACAAGGTGACATTCCATAGGCACAAGGGTCTGGGGGTGAGTGAATTATGTACTCTTGCAGCTTTATTTTGGTTCTTTTTGGCAACTGTTTTGATTGTGAGTGCAGAATGGATCTTATGATCTCTTTGTCCCTGGATGGGATACCCTTACTTATAAGGTGTGCCATGTAGAAAAATTTCTGTACAACGGTAGCAACATGGTGGTCAGAAGTCAGGTTATCAATCTGGGTGGCCAAATCCCTTACTACTGATTGTGTACATAGGACATTGTTGTTAATATGATAATATGTGGGGACGGCACTCTCCCCAAAGGGGATGATGATGCATTTTCTGGCATTCAGCTTGAGGCCATGTTTCTGGTGCCAGTTATTTGTTTGTGTGAGACTTGGAGGACATCCACATCACTTGGGGAATTGATGACTGTGCCCACCTTGCAGTCAATCTGTAAATTTAGTCAGCCATAAACCATTGGTTTTGGCTTGCACCTCAGAAGTATATCCCATATAACAGAGGCCCCAAGACCGATGCCTGGGGTATGCCACTGATTACGGGTCTACTGCTTGAGTTGGCTACCCCTATTATGATTAGGTGGATTCTATCAGTGAGCTAGTTTGCTACCCATCTGGTAACATATGGATTGATGCCTAGTTAACAGAGTTTATCTACTATAGCCAAGTGGGGAATAGTGTTGAAAACCTTAGCCAATTCAAGGTGGGCAGAGTGCACCATCTTTCCCTCATCCATGGCTTTGGTGGCTGTCTCAAAGAAGTGTACCAGACTTAGCAGACATACCTCCCCGTGACAAGGCCAAACTGTGTGGGGTTGAGTATTTGGAGTTTGCCAATGTCCCTGTTACTGAGGTCCATGATAATCCATTGCATAGCCTTGCAGATTAGTCTAGTTAGGCTGATGTGTCTATAATTTCCTGGATCGGTGGATGCTGCACTTTTGTATAAAGGGATGACAGTGGCTGTCCTCCACTTGGCTAGGACAAAACTCAGGCTTTGGTTGACTAGGGTGCCTAATGGTGGTGCAAGTTCATGCCTGAGTTCATATAGGATGCAGCCTGGGTTGTTGTTGGGTCCAATGGAGGCTGTCATTTTTGCCTTTGAGAGAGGAGTGATGACCTCTTCCCTAGAGATAAGGGGTGGGGGGCAGGTACTGGTAATATCCTGATTTACTGATGGGGGTCAGAGGGGGAAATTTCCACTGAATCTGTCAGCCAGTAGATTGGCTATATTTACAGCATTTGTGTACATGGTGTCCTTGACCACCAGTTCTGACCAGATCTGGGAGCTTCCTTTGACACTACAGACATATGTGAAGGAAGCCGTATGATTATCTCTAGTAGGTGTTGGCAAATTTTGACTCGAAGTTGCCTTTACAGGATTTCACTTGTGCTCTTATTTGCTTGTTCAGGCTAAGGAGAGATTGCTTCCAATTGGGCACCTGCTCCTTCTTGGACCTGGACAGCATTTGTTTTCCTTTTGTTATATAGTTCCTTTATTGCAGATGTCCAATAGACAGGTTTACTCTGCCTTGCAGAGGATGATGTTGTCCTGTCAGGTATTCCCGATTCCCTGCATCTATATATATGCTCGTATAGGACTTTGGTTTACATTTGGATGTTGTTGCCTGTTACTACACTGGGGGAGGGGCTGTGCAGCTGTTTATACCATCTCTCCAGTTATTGTAATCAGCTTGGGAAAATAGTTCTTTTTACCATAGCTAGAGGGGGTCAGGGGAGATGGTGATAGCTCAAATGACTGCTTTTCTGAATGATCTTGCCAGGGAGGATGATACCGTAGGGGTACTGCAGTGGTTAATTGTGTTGGTTACTGCCAAGTCCAAGATATGTATCACATCTTGTGGGAGTATCAAGTAGTTGTCCCAAGGCATTTGCATGGATAAAATGTGAGAGTCTCTCCGCATTTCTGTTCTGGCAGAGGTTCATAGGTTCATAGGCATGTACTAGTTTAATGGCCCTGGAGCCTTTACAAGCCTAGCCCATAGGATTACCCTGGCATCTTGCCACCCGACCTTAGTTCCCAGTGCCTCTGTCAAGTAAAGACAATGGAGTGATCCCTGGGGTGAATTTTCTATTTCCCATCCACTCATCAAGATTTTTCTTGAAGAGGGCCAGTGAGGTGCTCTGCTTGACATGTATGAGAAGTTTATTCTATAGGATGGGCAGTCCCTGGGTTATGAACCTGTCCCTCCAGCATGTTCTGTTGATTGTGGTAATGAGGTTGAGGTCTCTGGAATGTGTGGTGTGGAGGGATTGAGATTTCATTAGATGTAGCATTTCTAACAGAGCTGGGTCAGACATGACTTTGTAAGTCAAGCAGAGATCTCCTCTAAGTAGGTGATATGAGACAGAGAATAGTTGGAGTTTTTGAGTCTGTCCATATAGGACAAATTTTTAAGGCCTAGGATCCTCTTTGTGAGGTATTTTTTGTGGCTTCTCCAGCTGTTGCAGGTGTCTAGTGAGGTACATGCCAATTGGGGCATCATGCTCAATGATTGGCCTAATGAGGGAAGAGTGGAGGGAGACAATAACCTCTTTCTTCCTGGATGCAAAACCCCTAGTAATAAGATGTGCCACATAGAAGGACTTTCTGACAGCAGTGGCATGTGATGGTTGAAGGAGAGGTTGCTGTCAACCTGTGTCTCCAGATCTCTTATAACACCTTCAGTGTTCAGTGGCCTCCCATCAGTGTGGTAATTAGTGTGAAACGAGTTTTTCCCAAAGGGGATGATGCATTTTTTGGCGTTGAGCTTAACGCCATAGTTCTGACACCAGTCATTGGTCTCAGTGAGGCCTTTCTGTAGGATGTCAACATCACATGGGGAGTTAATAATAGCTCCCAACTTGCAATCATCTGCGAACTTTGTCAGCCGGGGTCCCTTCATGTTGGCCTGGACTTCAGATAAGTACATACCAAACAGGAAAGGACCCAGGTCCGAACCCTGTGGGACTCCACTCATGACTGATCAGCAGTCTGACTTGGGAGTCAGCTACTTTCACACTCAGGGTTCTACCTATCAGCCAGTTTACAACCCACCTAGTAATATAGGGGTTGATACCTTACTCAGTGAGTTTTTCTATAATTACTGAGTGGGGAATGGTATCAAAGGCCTTGGCCAGATCAAGGTAGGCTACATGAACCACTTTGCCTTCATCCACAGCTCTGGTCACTGACTCAAAGTTGTTGACCAAGTTGAGCAGGCATGATCCACCCTTCACAAGACCAAACTGCGTGGGATCCAGAGTTTGGAGATTCCCTATATCCTTGTTTATTAGGTCCATGATGATGTGTTCCTTAGCTTTGCATATCAGACTCATCAGGCTAATGGGGTGATAGTTCCCAGTGTCTGTAGTTGCTTCTCCTTTATGCAGAGGGATGACTGTAGCAGTTCACCATTCGGTAGGGACAAATCCTGAGGGGAGGCTGTGATTGAACAGGGCACTCAGGTGAGGTGCCAGTTCAATCTGTAGTTCATGTAGAATACAGCCAGGGATATTGTCAGGTCCCTTAGAAGCTGTATTCTTGGCCTTGGACAGTGCTGTTTTAACCTGTGCAGCAGTAATACTAGGTGCCTAGCAATCTACTGGTATTGTGACTGGTCCTTTGGTTTGAGGGGTAAAGTTGGCACTGAATCTGTCAGCCATTATATAGGCAATATCTGTTGGCTTGCTATAGGAGATACCATTGTGCAGTAGGTTAGACCAAATCTGGGTATTGCTGTGGAGATTCTTTACATAACTATAGAAGGCCTTGTGGTTGTCTTTACTATCTGCTGCAATTCTGTTTTCATAGCTAGCTTTAGAGGATTTAATGATGGATCTCAACTTTTTGTTGAGGCTGATAAAGGAGTTTTTCCAGTCTTGGGACATCACCTTATTCTGCATCAGTTTTCTCCTTCTGTTGTAGAATTTGTTTATGGTAGGGGACCACCAGATTGGCTTCCTTTTTTTGGAGGAGAGTATCTTGGTTTTATTGGGTTTGGCAAGATCCATGCATTTGTGTACATGTTAGTACAGTGCATTGGTGTATGATTTGGTGGTCATGCAGCTATTCTCCTTTTGCATGGGTGCCATGAAGTTAGACACCTCTGTTTTTAGGAACCCAAAGTTAGCTTTGGAGAAGTTTTTCATGGTGGTTACCTTTGCGGGGGGGGGGTTGTTGATTTCCAAGGTGATTAGTTTGTATGCTAGAGTAGTTTTTCCAGTCTATGGTTGGATAATTCAAGTCAGCCAGGATCAGAGTAAAGAGTTGAATCTTGATAGATTTGTAGAGGTCCAGATAGGTGGAGTGGACATCCTGAGTCAAATGTGTGAGCCTGTAGCTACGTATAATTTGAATAGGGATTTTGTCAATGGTTAAATGCACCTGGAGTGTCTCATGTGCATCAGACTGTTTGACCAGCCTGGAGGTGTGTGTCTGTTTTAATATATATTTATACTCCACCTCCTTTGGCTTTGCTGGTCACATTTTGGGATCTAGCTGTGTGATAGGATGACTGACCAGGTAAGAATGGGTTGTTTTTTGCAGCTTCGACTGAGGTTTCGGTGACTGCACACATGTCCACATTTTCCAAGGGTAAGAATGCTTACCATGAATGCAGTTTAATGTTTAGACTCTTGGCGTGTAGCGGCATGACCTTTAATTTGCATTTTGTTGAGAGTTTTATGTTGGTAGTATTGACACCATGACTTTTCCTAAAAAAGGAACTATGGGGAGGCAAGGCCCTTTGCCAGAAGTCTGAAGGGCAAGTGAGACAGATTCAGGCCATCTCTAGCAAAGCAGCATGGTCTGTCGATATGTTCCCAGGCTGTCAGGCACTGGATCCCCCTGGGATGTCACTAGAAAGAACCTCAATTGGTAATTTCAATCATTTTCTGTTTGTACTGAGGCATCATTCTGGGTGATGGTAGAATGCTGCTTAAGCCTAGGGACATACCTACATGGGACACATTCAGCAAGCTCAGTCATGTCTGTCTTCCTATAGTCCAGGGAGGTATGTTTGAAGTAGTTCACACCGACATGGACTAGGACAGCGTCATAACAGTACCTGTTGTGGAGAGACTTGAGTGCATGTGTAATATGGCATATTCTGGCACCTGACAAAGTAACCGTGACTTTCTTCTTATCCAGCCTGGTGAGAGGCACATCTATGTCTCACAATGGAATTTCCTAAGAGTAATATGTTGGATTTATGGTAAGGCCTTAGTGGTTGCACGTAACTGGTGTATAGACTATGCATGGTATGTGGTTTGGAGTTCTCGTGTTTTGCCTCTGAGGTGTCCTTCGTTTGTCTTTGTTTTTGTTGAGAACCTCCACATATGTGTGTGTTGTGTATTTGCAGGTGATGTTTACTGACTCCTTACACTGCATGGCACCTTTGTTACTGCACAATTTGTTCTGGTGTGCACATTCTCCATTTGTCTGGCCAGTGGTTCCCTTTCCCTTTATATGTGTCTTCTTGTCATTCTGTAGTCCAGTCACAGGCTTTGTTGACAGTTGCCACTGTTATGCATTTGTATTTCTGGTGTGAGTGGGGGAGAAGTCGTAACATCACACACAGGGTTATGGACTTCACACCTCTGAGTGTACCTGTTTAGGTTTTCCATCATTGTACCCCTAGATCTGCTGTGTTCCTCAGACGGTTTGTGTTTGTAATGTTATTATAAGGCTACATGTTGGCTTTAGCTGTCAAACAGTCACAGACTGACATTTGAACAGGCCCATATATGACAGTCAGACACAGGCCCACACATGGGGACAGGGTGTTAATATTGCTCTGCCAAATATAAACAGTTGGGAGACTGGTTTGGTATTAGCTTGATTTTTCTTATGGGTATGATGTCAGCTTCTCCACTGTCTGCCATTGATGTTTTCATATCAACATTTATTGTTTTTGCAAATAGTTTGGCAGGCAAATGCAATGTTATGACAAGCAGAACAGATATACAAGGCATACTTGTGGTCCTTCTGTGACACCCTATCATTCCAAGGGTATGGATGGTGCCCAGTGACTTGTTGTCAGTACTGACACAGTAAGGTGGCAGCCAATTATAACCTGGCAGTACAGTGACTTTCAAGAACCTGCTGTCCTACTAGTCACTCTGTAGGTTACTCTGAGCTGTGTACTGTCCATATGTGAGGCTCCCTGTCCCTGAATTGTCCAGCTTTCCTGCAGTAATGGATATTGACTTCTGGACAGTGTGCACAACTCATACTGTAGGTGTAGCTGACATGCAAAAATACTTGGTACAGAAAGTCTTGAAACATGGAGCCTGTCAACCATAGTACTGTACTAAGACCAGTAAGCCACAACAGCCAACAGTAAGTGCTGCCTACTTCCTGACACTATTAACCACACATACATAGTTCATTGACCCCTGCATATTGTGGGCATACAACAAGTTATTAAGTCGATTGGGACAGCCCTGGAAATGTGTGCTCTGCTGCTATTAGCCTACAAACATAAATGCTACTGCATTTCTATGGGAACATGGGTGTGTTGGGGAGGGGGGTATACCTCAAATGTACACATTTGCACAGACTGTCCAGATGGTTGCTTTACATTTAGCATAGTATTGTGCTTGTCTTGGAGAATACTGGCATATCACTAAAGGCTGAAGGTTAGAAAGTAATGACAGACATTTGTGTTTCAGACTTATTACTCTTCAGAGACTTAATGCAACTGCAAGACCTGCTGTGTTATCACTGTGTAAGTTTCTAAGAAGAATATTTCATCATTGTCCATATTTGAGGGCCTTTGCCACACATTTCTCTATGGTTTTGTACAGCAGACTCGCTGGGAGAGGCTGAGAGTTGTGTATGGAACTCCAACATTGACATCCATGCATGTGACCTATGACCCCTCAGTTTGTTAGTCCCACACATACATCAGTGAGTTTTGTCACCTATGGGACTACTGCATATTCTGGGAAGCCAGTATTTGGTGGACATTTCCTGTTGTCCCACACAGCTGTCAGTTGTCTGCTGCTATCTCGGTAGGCCACCCCATTCCCTTGCATAGATGCAGAGATACCATAGATATGCTACAACAATGTACCACTCCATTAATTTGTTGTTAAGAAGAGTGACTTACCTTGTTCCTGTGGCAGTTGTGAGGACAGTCCAACAAACGCAAAAAGTAACTAACAAGTGAAAACAGAGACCAGAAGACAAAATTACCCTGTATTTGTGAACGCCAAGGGAATTTTTGTATAGTCCAGACTTGTAAATTCTCCACACTCAAATGGCTGCTGTAGACAGAATCCAGGATAAAATCAGTTATGTTAGATGCTAAATAAATGTCCACAAAGAGGTCCTATGTGACAAAATATCCATATGAATCAAGTAGTAAAAAAGATTTCTCCAAAAGCTTTATTGAACCAATACTGTGAAGCACTTTTCGTCCCACTAATAGTGGGACTTCTTCAGACAAACAGATTCTGACAAAAACCAAGGTTTAAATACTGGTTTTGGCACCAAAAAGGTGCCGTTGCTAGGTTACAGTTCTGTGCTTCAATTAGTTAAAGGTATAGTGTCCTAACAACTAATGAGGTGAATCTATGAATGAATTTAAAACAAAATCAACAAAACTTCAGAACCATTAAAAAGATTAAAAGCATCACTAAGATGTCATTATTACAGTATCTAAATAAATACTAAATGTAAAACAAATATAAAAATATATAAAGTATATATGGTAATACAAATCACATCTATATATTGCTGCATGTTTCAGACTAAGGAATGAGCAGTAACAAACAAAAACCAGTATGAACAAAAGTTACTCAACTTGAGCACTGAATACATATATAAATAAATCACATCAAAGAATCGAGTGGTTACAAAAAAGAAAGTTGTTGTGGGAACTTGCTATTGAAAGATGGTACAAAGTCAAATTAGAACTACAATAGTCTGGTCAGAATCCCACCTAAAACACATACCTAACTACAAAGTCTAACAAAAGTCATAAATATATGTTCAGGATATACAGTGACACCTGTACAAAGAACTATTAAATAGTGCAATTAATGTAGCCAGGTCATGTAGAAAGCATGTGTATTGTAATTGTAAAAGAAATATGGTAAAAATATATATGCTAACATGTAAACAATACATTTAAAATCAAACAGCAACTAGTAAACCTATATAAAAGTAAAATGCAAGGTTACTAAGGACAAATTACTCCATAAGTGCGCGGTAATGTACAGAAATTCACTTCAAAAACAAAGCAAGCAAACCCCCCCCCCACAAGAGTATATAACATGACAATGATATATATCAACGTCGTAGGCTTCTCAATTTCAGTAACGGATATAATGTGATAGTCTGATTTGTACAAATAGATAGATTTGTACATGTATTTTAGTAATATAAATCCAGTTGACAACAAGTTTCATATAGCAAGTACATTTATTCCACCGACACATCCAGTTTTGGCAGCTTTTGAATTAATGTGCGAAAATGACTTTAGGAATATGCTTTACTTAAACAAACAGTTTAATGTACGACCTAATATTTCCAAAGAGGACAGATTGTCTCTCACATTATTAAAAAACACTGCTATTTGGTTTATTCAACCTGACAAGGGTGGCGGTTTGGTTATAATGACACAATCACAATATATTGAGAAAATGGAATCTCTCCTCGACAATACTGCTTATCAATTATCTTCCAAGAACGAAATGCATCAAGCGTATAAAATCATAAAATCTACATTTAACGGCTTCTTTATAGAGGGAAGGATTGACTTGACTACATTTAATTATTTGAACATGCTTGCACCCAAGATTCCTATTCTTTTCGGCATCCCCAAGATTCATAAGTCCCTAATTAACCCCCTCATGCGACCACTAGTAGATGGATGTAATAGTATGACATATCCATGTGCCAAAATTATTGATTCAATTTTGAAAAAATATGTACTGAAAGAAAAAAACATATGCGAGGATTCGTGGTCTTTTTTGTATAATATCAACAACGTCGAGTATAATGATTCATTTAATTTCTTAACAGTCGACGTTAAAGATTTATATACATGTATACCACACACAGAAGGTATTGAATATGTTAGCTATATGATGAGAAAGCACCAAGCACCTACACTTGAGGTAGAATTAGTTGAACAAATGCTTGATTTAGTGTCATCCTATAATTTTTTTACCTTCAATAATAATATTTATTTACAAAAAATAGGGGTGGCCATGGGTTCACCTTGCGGCGCTAGTTTCGCCAATCTAGTCATGGCCTATGGGGAACAGGATATAACAAGTAGAAATCATGACCTTACGAATAAGATCAGGTACTATACACGCTTTTTAGATGATATTTTTATTCTAATCGAAGGGAATGAAGATAAAGCATATGAATTAGTATCATTTTTTAATTCTAGTTCTAACTTTCTAACTTTTACATTCAACTTCAATAGACACAAGATTAGTTATTTAGATGTAGATTTAAGGAAGGACCTTAAAAACAAAGTTTACTATGCTAACATACACAGGAAAGATATCTATTCTAATACTTTATTACACTATTCAAGCTGCCATCCTCTTTATCAGAAAAAGTCTGTTGTAAAAGGTCAATTCGTACGGGCGGCCCGAATGGTATCAAGGAACGATGACTTTCACGATGAATGTAGACTTTTGTGTTCTATGTTTACCATGAGAGGTTATCCTAAACACCTTATTGATGAAGTTATGTCTGAGGTTGGATCAAAAAGAGAAGCAGGTACCTATATGCTGATTCTTAATGCCTTGAATCAAGTACCCGTTCCTGTAAGTACTAGTGAACCCATGTATATTAATGTTTCTTTTATTATTCCCTATAGCTTAGACAGTAACTTTATTTCTCTCATCATTAATAAAAATTGGAACATCATATCTAACGATGGTGTTCTGAGTAAAAAATTACCAAAAATTGCCAAAGATTGTCTGGAAAAAAAGGAGAAACTTGAAACAGATATTACAAAACAATGTGCCACTAGGAACACAGAGAGTGGGTATGTATCAGTGCAATATGTGTAATTATTGTGCACATATGATTACAGGGCAGACATTCACAGTAAGGAACATTACATATGACCTCAAATATAAATTCAACTACTTGTCAACCAAAGTAATTTACTTGGCACAGTGCCAGGCTTGTCCTTCATTTTATTTAGGAAAAACTGACAGGAAACTATGAGAACGGGTCTACGAACACCTATGCGCAATTAAGAAAAAGAAAACAGAAAATGCACTAGCTAAACATATTATTGACAACCCTAGCCATAATTTCAATTTTAAAGCAATTGATACCATATCACCTGACCGCTGTGAAGGACCCTTTGAAGTCCTGTTGGAAGTACTAGAACTTTTTTGGCAGATTAGGTGCCATGCCAATGCCCCCCCAGGCCTTAATGAGACTATCACATTATATCCGTTACTGAAATTGAGAAGCCTACGACATTGATATATATCATTGTCATGTTATATACTCTTGTGTGGGGGGGGGGTTTGCTTGCTTTGTTTTCAAAGTGAATTTCTGTACATTACCGCGCACTTATGGAGTAATTTGTCCTTAGTAACCTTGCATTTTACCTTTATAGAGGTTTACTAGTTGCTGTTTGATTTTAAATGTATTGTTTACATGTTAGCATATATATTTTTACCATATTTCTTTTACAATTAGAATACACATGCTTTCTACACTACCTGGCTACATTAATTGCACTATTTAATAGTTCTTTGTACAGGTGTCACTATATATCCTGAACATATATTTATGACTTTTGTTAGACGTTTTAGTTAGGTATGTGTTTTAGGTGGGATTCTGACCAGACTATTCTAGTTCTAATGTGACTTTGTACCATCTTTCAATAGCAAGTTCCCACAACAACTTTCTTTTTTGTAACCACTCGATTCTTTGATGTGATTTATTTATATATGTTCATAAACCAAAACAGTCATAAAAGTGTGGGTACCTAATGGCAGTTCAACTGGTTTCAGTTATCAGTTCTCACCACATCACAGGAATAAAAGTCCTCTTCAGGAACACAGGTCATAAAGTCCTCTTCAGGAACACAGGTCATAAACTCTTTCAAGTATCCAAGTAAAACGAGACACCGAAGTAAAAGGATAATAATTTATTGTAGTTAGCGCTTTCGCCACGTAGGCTTCATCAGACTTTATACAAAATAAGAAATCGACTTATTTAAAAACTAATGAAACTAAAACCATTGGTCATAAATTATCCAATGAAACAGCAAGGTCATTAACTCATATCTAACACATGAAAGGCCTATGCTGAAAAATGCTGCAAACAGTTGCCTCAAAGCAATACTAAAAATATTAAATATATTGCCTAAAATACAATGTCATATAAACTACTGACATATATACTAACATTCAATATCTAAGCTAAAATCTAAGCTAAAATCTGCACTAAACAAGTGCGTATAATTAAAACATTATATATGGTGATTAATACGAACAAGTAACATATAAACACCTTTGGATGACAGCAACTCTAATGCAGCTGAGTTGCAAACATAAAATAAAAACAGTCTGAACAACAAGTGCTTCAAATACTGCAGTGTGCAGAAAACACATAAGGTTCACATAATGCACTTAACTTATTTAAAGTGTTGGATTATTAAAATAAAACAAACATCACACTCTAGTTCATGATGTATCCAGGAAAGCAAAAAAGACAACATTAGGTAGACACAATAAAAACTCTAACTGAATACAGACGAAAACAGAGCCATATGACAATAAAAGTCACTAACCTGAAAGCATAACAGCTTGAAAATCCATTCAAAAGAACCAGCATATATATATTTATATATATTTTGATTGCTAACTAAACACCTTAATGTTACAGCAGCTCATAAATCCATTATAGATAGCAGTTTGTGTTGGCTCTCACTCTAGCTTGCTAGGCATTCATCATAGGGTGGTTTGCATAATGTTAAAGTAACATAACACACACAATACTTTGACATATATAGAAGTGAAAGCATTGTGTTACAAGCTGTAACATACACTTAAGGTGTACATCAGCAGTAAAGCAGGTTAAAAAATAAATAAACCAAAAATACACCATTTGACAAAAACTCACTATAGCAGCACACTCAATCGTGGCAGATATTAAGACTTCACTCGCTGTTGAATGCACGACTCTGCGCTAGTCCTTAAACAGCAGTAACAAATAATACATAAACTCAATATAAATATATTAGATAGATATGCAATCTGCTCTATCTACCTAGGTCTCATAGTGGAACCCAAACGCTCCAAACAAGAAGAGGGGTATATAGGAAACATAACAGATAGTAACCAAATAACTATCAAGCAAAGCCCAAGAATAAAGGACTATGTGAGAAATCACAACTAACTATCAATCCTTATCAAAGTCCCTACTGAGCAACTAACAGAAAAATACACACAAAAAAAGGGGGGGGGGACAGGAGGGGGGTTTGTGGGGGGAGAGACAAAGTCCAGGCTTGTAAGTATCCAGTACCAAACGACCGGAAGACATACTAAACTGCTGATCCAGAAAAGATCATAATTTCGGTCTACACACCCTTCTTTTCCTTAACATCGGTTTAATTTGAACTTTATCATTGAGTCCTGGTGCCTTGTCGGCTCTACATCTGATAATCCACCTTAACTCCTTTTCTAAAGTCAAATTTACCATATCACCACCTCTAATGTTCCCAAACACAGTTTGGAGAGCACAGAAAGTGAACTTATGCGTCGCATCAAACGACTGTACATGTTTTGCTAAGGCATTATGAGCCGAACTAACACGAATTTGATAAATATGCTCCCTTATGCGCTCCCTCAGAGTTCTATTGGTCTTCCCAATATAAAACGAGGCACTTGGTGCATCTAGCCAAATATATCAAATTACTACTACCACAATCGGTCCCAGTACTTAGTTTAAATGTGTAGCCTGTAGTGGGATGTACAAAACTCATCCTAGTATCTATATAAACACATTGTTTACACCTACCACAAATTTTAGTATTATACTCATGTTGTATATGACTATTCTGATGTAAAACATTCTTAGGGCCACAGAGAATCCTTCTCAGGTTAGGTTTATTTTTAAAAGTAAACTTAGGTTGGGTCCCTACTAAGGGGCCTGCCTTGTCATCCAATAACAAAACATCCCAATGCCTCTCCATTATCTCCCTAAGAAACACAACATCTTTGGTGAAGAACATACAGGCTCGTATCTCATTATTGGTCACTTCCAATGTATCATGGCTAGTTGTACTTGGTTCCAAAAAGTAAGGTCTAGCTCTATCAGATCTGATGTTATCTACCTCTCTCAAAACTTCTTCAAATTTAAAGGGAGCATAGCCTCTCGAGGTGAAGCTACGCCGCAGATAGCTAACTTCATTAACATAGCCTTCTTCTGAGGCATTAAGCCTAGAGGCTCTCATCAGCTGACCTTTCATCACATTGTCAAATACATATTTAGGGTGCATACTCCCTCTGTGTAAAAAAGTATTCTTATGGCATGACTTACGATGTATAGAAGTATTCAAGAGGCCACTATCCAATCTATGTATATTAACATCTAAAAAAGAAATTTGCTCACGTGAATAATTCAAAGTGAACTTCAAAAATTCGGTGGATGTGTTAATATAATCATAAAAAGCCAGAAGGCTCCTCTCGTCACCAAGCCAGACAATAAAAAGGTCATCCACAAATCTTTTATAAAGGCCTATGTCTGTCATGAAGCTGGTTCTGCAATATAAATTCCTCTTCCCATTTAGCCATAACAAGATTGGCGTAGCTATTGGCACAAGAAGTGCCCATAGCTTCGCCATCCTTCTGCAAAAAGATCTTCACCAAAAAGAAAGAAATTGGAATAAAGAATAGTTTCAAGGAATAGTGCTAGCAGATCTACTTTTACCATACTATATTGTGACTTACGGCTTAAATAATCAGAGACACTGGAAACACCTAGATCATTGGGAATAACTGTAAATAAACTGACAACATCCAGTGTCACCAGGTAATATTCTCTATTGTCATCAAGTTGTTTAGTATAATCATATAAGTCTAACAAAAACTGTTTACTGTCTCTAAGAATAACTGCGTTAAGATCAACCACAGGGCGTAGGAAATATTCCACATAAATAGAAAGGGGCTCAGTAACCCAGCCTTGTCCAGCAACAATGGGGCGCATAGGAGGATTGTGCAAAGATTTATGGACTTTGGGGAGACCTTGTATAATAGGTATACGAGGATTCTTAACCTTCAAATAGTCATATGTCTCATCATCAAGTAAGCCGTTCAAAACTAAATCATCTAACATATCATATATTTGGAAAACTTTTTCAGTAATCTCTCCCATTGTAGCTTTATTATAAAATTTCACATCTCCCAACATCTCACGCATCCATCTAACATAATCTGGTTGGTTCATAACCACACAAGAGCCCCTTTGTCGGCTGGTCTAAAGACTACAGATCCATCTAGTTTTAACTCATCCAATGCTTTCCTCTGTTTATAACTTAGATTATTCCTGTAGTTCTTCCTGTGGTTAAAATCAAAATATGTATAAATATCATTTTCTACCAGTTTAGCATAAGTATCTACTAAAGGGCTTAGTTGAGGCATATATACACTGGTAGATTTAAAAGCGATGGATTATGCGTCACATCTTGAGTTGTGCCAAAATCTATTTTCAATTGTAGATTCCTAATAAACAGTCTCAAATCTATGATGGAGTCTACTAAATTACCATTACAGCTGGGTATAAAACTCAAGCCTTTCTCTAGTACATTTTGTTCATCACTAGTAAGGACTTTATTAGATATATTGATAACTAACGATTCGTGGTTCTCTCCCACATTTTCTTTAGGGTCGGGCCATGTTGCTCCCCCCCTGACCCTTTCCTCTTCTGTCTGCCTCTGCTTGCAGATCGTTGTCTGCTTACATAGGAATGTTGGGCTATGGGAAAAGGAACACTGGCCTTCGTACCTAAGTTCTCGTAGGATGTGCTGGGTAGTACTTGACCAGTAATCTTCCTACGTACTACTTCACTATTCACCTTGTCAGTTGCCATATTATCCAGCTTAGAGTTCTCACCACTGTTAACTGCATTAGTAACTATAGGAATATTAGATGTAACAACACCATTGTCAATAGAAACCTGACTATCTATAACATCATTTAATAAAACATTATCAGTACAGGTATCAACCAACACATTCTCAGTTGTAGCAGGTAAAACATTAGTAACTGTAGTAGGCAAAACATTAGTTTCATGTCTTCCAGGCAAAGCTGTCCTGTTATCAGGTAGCTGCCTAGGCCAAGTAAAGACATGGCAGTTATTAAAGTCCCTTAAATCTCTAAGTATTTTATTTTTCTTTTGTTCAAGTAGTCGCTTTTCAAACAACATGACATTGTCCAGAACCCTCTCAAGTTTAGGATCAATTAAGTCACTAGAAAAACTATGTTTGATCTTGTCATACAGTGTATTAGCTCCATCTCTAAGGGTTTCCTCTTCAGGGGTAAAAAAGTTAATCAACAGTCTCATGTAATTGAAGCTGAGTTCTAGGTTCAGTTTCTGCCATTGACACAACAGTTCTGGAAACTTGTTACCTGTAGTAGGCATTTTCAAGATCCTGAGGCCTCTCGGTACAATTTTCTTAGCTAGACAGGCCTCAAAGTGGTGTCTCTGTAACTGAAGTCTCTTTAACTTTAATAAATCAGTCTCAAGTTTAGCGAGGTCTTCAGTCAAGCTCATGTTATTAACATTATTATCTAGATTAGCATCAGGATTCAAAGTCGGTGCATAGTCCAACAAAGATTCTCTCTACCAGTCACACAAACTCTAAACCTTTCGGTACTCTGAGCTGCAGCAAACAAAACATTCGGTGTATATGGAAGTTCAATATTTTGTAGAGTACTTTCCGCCATCCTCTTCTGCTGGTGTGTGAAATTTAGAGGATAAATAACAAAGCAAAAAAAGGCCACACACAGCAAACAGAGCACGGTGCCCACACAGGAAAAAAGTTCATAAACCAAAACAGTCATAAAAGTGTGGGTACCTAATGGCAGTTCAACTGGTTTCAGTTATCAGTTCTCACCACATCACAGGAATAAAAGTCCTCTTCAGGAACACAGGTCATAAAGTCCTCTTCAGGAACACAGGTCATAAACTCTTTCAAGTATCCAAGTAAAACGAGACACCGAAGTAAAAGGATAATAATTTATTGTAGTTAGCGCTTTCGCCACGTAGGCTTCATCAGACTTTATACAAAATAAGAAATCGACTTATTTAAAAACTAATGAAACTAAAACCATTGGTCATAAATTATCCAATGAAACAGCAAGGTCATTAACTCATATCTAACACATGAAAGGCCTATGCTGAAAAATGCTGCAAACAGTTGCCTCAAAGCAATACTAAAAATATTAAATATATTGCCTAAAATACAATGTCATATAAACTACTGACATATATACTAACATTCAATATCTAAGCTAAAATCTAAGCTAAAATCTGCACTAAACAAGTGCGTATAATTAAAACATTATATATGGTGATTAATACGAACAAGTAACATATAAACACCTTTGGATGACAGCAACTCTAATGCAGCTGAGTTGCAAACATAAAATAAAACAGTCTGAACAACAAGTGCTTCAAATACTGCAGTGTGCAGAAAACACATAAGGTTCATATAATGCACTTAACTTATTTAAAGTGTTGGATTATTAAAATAAAACAAACATCACACTCTAGTTCATGATGTATCCAGGAAAGCAAAAAAGACAACATTAGGTAGACACAATAAAAACTCTAACTGAATACAGACGAAAACAGAGCCATATGACAATAAAAGTCACTAACCTGAAAGCATAACAGCTTGAAAATCCATTCAAAAGAACCAGCATATATATATTTATATATATTTTGATTGCTAACTAAACACCTTAATGTTACAGCAGCTCATAAATCCATTATAGATAGCAGTTTGTGTTGGCTCTCACTCTAGCTTGCTAGGCATTCATCATAGGGTGGTTTACATAATGTTAAAGTAACATAACACACACAATACTTTGACATATATAGAAGTGAAAGCATTGTGTTACAAGCTGTAACATACACTTAAGGTGTACATCAGCAGTAAAGCAGGTTAAAAAATAAATAAACCAAAAATACACCATTTGACAAAAACTCACTATAGCAGCACACTCAATCGTGGCAGATATTAAGACTTCACTCGCTGTTGAATGCACGACTCTGCGCTAGTCCTTAAACAGCAGTAACAAATAATACATAAAAATATATTAGATAGATATGCAATCTGCTCTATCTACCTAGGTCTCATAGTGGAACCCAAACGCTCCAAACAAGAAGAGGGGTATATAGGAAACATAACAGATAGTAACCAAGTTGAGTAACTTTTGTTCATACTGGTTTTTGTTTGTTACTGCTCATTCCTTAGTCTAAAACATGCAGCAATATATAGATGTGATTTGTATTACCATATATACTTTATATATTTTTATATTTGTTTTACATTTAGTATTTATTTAGATACTGTAATAATGACATCTTAGTGATGCTTTTAATCTTTTTAATGGTTCTGAAGTTTTGTTGATTTTGTTTTAAATTCATTCATAGATTCACCTCATTAGTTGTCAGGACACTATACCTTTAACTAATTGAAGCACAGAACTGTAACCTAGCAACTGCACCTTTTTGGCACCAAAACCAGTATTTAAACCTTGGTTTATGTCAGAATCTGTTTGTCTGAAGAAGTCCCACTATTAGCGGGATGAAAAGCACTTCACAGTATTGGTTTAATAAAGCTTTTGGAGAAATCTTTTTTACTACTTGATTCATATGGATATTTTGTCACATAGGACCTCTTTGTGGACATTTATTTAGCATCTAACATAACTGATTTTATCCTGGATTCTGTGTACAGCATCCATTTGAGTGTGGAGAATTTACAAGTGTGGACTATACAAGAATTCCCTTGGTGTTCACAAATACAGGGTAATTTTGTCTTCTGGTTTTTGTTTTCAGTTGTGAGGACAGTGCTTCAGGGCTGACTGTTGGATGCATGCAGTATACAGGCTATACATAGTAAGGTAAAGGTAGTGTGATGTGTATGGCATCGTTTCTACTGTGTGTGTGTATGTGTGTGTAAGTCGGAGAGAGGTGTCAGCCCCTGGGTCACTAGGGTGTCAGTGTATGTGTTATGCATTGCCTCTTTGCCAAGACCAGGGTGTACTGGGCATGCCTATGTCTACCTACAGGGGTAGGCTCAGGAGGTTCCTCCTCAGAGTCTCCCTGTAACTGTGGGAACCTTGGCAATGGTGGGGGATATTGTCCCCCTTCCCTGTGATGTTCTTGCTGCAACTGTTTAAACAGGATCAAATTGTGTAGCATGCCAGATACTGATACTATGACCATGTGTGCACATGTGGCTAGAGAGTACTGCAGGACTCCACCAGATATGTCAAGTCAGCGTAACTCTGACTTGAGCAGCCCAAACACATGCTCTACAATGTTCCTAGTTTGTGCGTGTGCCTCATTATGGCATTCTTCAGTGTGTGTCTGTGTGTGTCTGTGTGTGTCTGTGTGTCTGTGTGTCATCATCCACAGTTCCAGTGCATAGCTAGCATCGCCCACTAGATGGCTATATGGGCTGTCACCCCTGGCAAATGCATGGTACAGCTGTGATGCATGCCAGATGTGGGAGTTGTGATAACTTCCAGGGTTGCCAGCACACACATGGATGATAATGCCCTGGGCATAGCACACAACCTGACAGTTGATGGAGTGATACCCCTTGCTGTTGATGTAGATGTATACTCTACCCTCTTCCCCAGGCTGTGCTTTGATGTGGACATGAGTGCAGTCTATGGCATACAGTACCTCTGTGTAGTGTGTTACATGATGGAAGAGACACATATTGTTGGTCCTCTCCTCAGGGGTGCTGGCAGAATAAATGTGCTCAGTGGCATGTTTTAGCATGACATCCAGGAACTCGTGGGGTACCCTGGATGCAGATGCCTGTAAGACCCCCATGATGTCCCCAGTAGGTCTTTGGAAAGTATCTGTAGCTAATATTCTTAAGGCTACACATACCTTGGTTTCCACTGGGATGGGATCCCCTCTGTTGGCTCTGGGCCTGAGGTGAGGGTGGCAGAGCTTAGTGAGTTGCTGTAGTATGTTCCTGTCCACCCTGTAGTGCTCTACTATCTCCAGCTCATGTAGCCCCTAAAAGGTTACCTTGGGTCTGAACACTGTTCTCTTCAGTCTTGGCCAATTGTCAGCATCATCCTCATCACTGCCCTCAGTCTGTAGCAAGTAGAGATGTAGCAAAAAAGCAGTAGCAGCACCTATCATTTTGTCAGTTAAAATTCCCAAGTGTGTACTCCAATGGTGCCGAGTATGTAGGAAAAATCAGATTGAAGGGTGTCTGCATACTTTATACTGGTGTTCTGCAGATGCAGTCTGTGTGATTGGCTGCCTATGATACATTCCCACCTCCCAACTACATTATTGAGGGGTTTGAGATACATTCCATCTGCCAACTACATCATTGAGGGGTTTGAATGGCCCACTGTGAGTGGCAGAGGCCTTATTAGTCATCTATAGTTTATTGCCTTTTGTCTGCTATTTCCTTTTATTTATTTAGTTTTTCAATTTCCTCCAATTCTAAGTGCTGCAGCACTCCACACAACCCTGTGGAGCTAGTGTAAACATTGCTGAGCAGAAAGGGCCTTCCCCTGGACATGAACACACTCAGCATTTCTCTAACCAGTTAAGCTCAGCTTAGCAGCCTCAGACAATACCCCCTTGCTTAGCTGAGTGCAAACAGGAGCCGCTGAGCTCCAATGTGCTTACACAAACCATGACACTCCCTTTTCATGTCAGCTGCCTCTTCTGCCTACACCAACATGTTGTAGCCCCTACACAGGTACCTGTGGACACGGTGACCCATTTTGCTATTCAGTAAACTTAGCTCATTTACATACACCTAATTGTGTATACCCTAGTTACAGCACTACACAAGAGCATGTGTCCTTAGCAACCACCATAACCTGCCATTGTATAACTTTGCATGCTGGCCAGTATAATGAGGACATTCATTTTACCTTTAATACTCCCCTTTTACTATATTAAATTTATTCTTTGCAAGATCGCATGTTTGCGCTCCGCTTAAACATGGCATATGTGCCAAAAAAACTTTTGATTTTTAAATTTTGCATCAGTTTTACATGCCAGTGGCCATGGTTTTGGCCATTGGCATGCCTAATGCACCTAATATATGCTTTACTTTTAGTTGTCACAGCCCCGTTTTTTTTGGTTACTTCCCACATACATTTTTACTGCAGACACGGCTTTGACACGGAGGCCAGTCTGCTTTCTGGATCAGTAAATCACCTCATTTGCATGGTTTTCATCAGGAAATTATGTGATTTACATTCTATGATCACATCAGTGGCAGGATAGTGCTGGGAGGATCATGCACACCCCCTGCCTTGCTTCCTGGATCACTCCACCCAATCTCCGTGTAAGCGTTATTGAATTACTCCCTATGAATTTACTTGTTATAGGTGACATTGTCATCTGAAAGAGTCTAATACATTTTACACAATTATAATGTTGCTATGATCATATTTCAATTAGCATTTTTTTAATTATGTGCAATATTGTTTTCAACCTCTTATGTCAAGCATCAGAGAGACATCCAGAAATCAGGGATAATTTTTAAAAATATTAGTAATATTAAAGTGAGATGTTGATGGAAAAATAGAATTATTTTTTAGCTGGCCATGGCCCCGCATGAGCTGAAGGCCTTGTTTGACTGCCTGTCACCCCTATTGTAATCTGCTTCTCATCTTGTATCATACTTACATGGGTTCCTATTGAAATAGCAGGCTGAGTGTTCATCGCTACCTAGTTCTTGAGATGGCACACATTTGATCTGTACTTCAAATACATTAGTGTATTTAGTAAATGGTTTATCAAAGTCAAGGGCATCCAAGACTGACTCTGAAGACAAAATAGCTTTCAAGTGATAAAACCTTATTTGTTGTCCTTATCTAGAACAGCACCCTTTATTGAATAGAGTCTGTCAGTGGACATGCAGTAGCCTGTTAGTCATAAAATGTGTTCACATATTTGCTGCTGGGTATAGACTATTTATGAGACCATTTTTTTATCTGTTTGGGGTCTAATTGACACTCTTCCAATCAATACCCTAAGTATCTGGCTGATTTCTCACAAAGCTTACTTTTGTCATCATTATCTGCTGTATAGAGTCCATCAGATTGCACCTTAGACAAATGTGGCTTTCAATCTCTTGAATAAAGTGTTGTCTTGTTAAGGCAGACAGCTGGATACCTGGCATAAGGACTCAGAACTTTACCCATGAGCCTTTGAAAAGTGATGGGAACCCTACAAAGTGCATATAGTATAACATTAAACTGAAAAAGATTTCCAGGAGTGGAGGATATTGTTTCCTCGTTGCCTTCAGGAATAAAAGTAATTTGTTAGCAACCTTAGTTTAAATCCAGGATGATGAAAAAACTAATTCTCATATGGGGTTTTTATGAGCTCATCCAGTCTAGGCATTGTTTAGGTGTTCAATTTTTGCTATGTTAGTTAGTTTTCTGAAATCATTACAAAATCTTATATTTGGTTTAAGGACTAAGAAAATTGGATGGCACCATTCTCTCTGAGATTCCTCTATAAATTCTAGTTTATAGTTCAAGTATTTTTTCATATCTTAATTTCTCTTTGAGACCCTGGATCCTATATTGTTTTTGGTTCACTTACTCCCTTGGTAGTTTCAATATGATGCTGTACTGAAAAGGTTCAACCAGTAAGCACAGAAAAAAAGAAAATAAAATACAAACAGCTCTATTTCTCAGTAAGAACTATTTTACTTTTTTGATTCTGGGCATCATGAAGTGTCTCTTTGAATAGCATTAATAAAACTTCATGATACCTTTCAATTGGTATCTAGGTCACATCTAAGGCTAACTACAAAAGCTTTAGCTTCTCTCTGTAGTTTTAAGAAGGGATTTGAATGATTTAAGATTAGTCTGGGATTCAATTCCAGTAGGCAGGTGCAGTTTTGAACAAAGCACTTTCAGTGCTGGACAGTTTAAAGGGTGATCTAATTAACTTTGATCCAGACGATGTGAGAGAATGTGTCCTCTCAAATGTGTAGTAAATGTTTAAGTAGGATGCAGTATTTATCAAAAATGAGTTTCTAGATAAAGGTTCCTGGTAGAAAAATGACTCTAGGTGCAACTAGTAGCTATTTGCTTTTCTAAAGGGCGATACAGTGATGATCATTTGTAATGATCTGGTGTATGAATTTTAGTATTTTGTTTTCAGATGACTGGCTAAGGGAAATTTTATGGTCAAAGTGAGCTGTTAAAATTGGTAGTCTATATTAGAAACTGGGTAGTAGAAGTACAGTGATGGCTACAGTCTGCACCATCTCTTGGGTGAGATGGTTTGAAATTTTATAAGAAACCTTTAAGTGATGGATCATGTTTTCAGTTTGTTTTTGAGTGTGCATCTGAATGTTGAAGGTTTGGTCAATAATCATTCCAAGGCATTTCTGTGAGGCTATGACTGTGAGGGAGGTCTTTGGGAGCTCTGTGATGGTTAAGGGAGAGTTTACTTTGAATTGGCTTTTCTAGTGTTTATGGATATCTTGTTTATTACAACGTAATTCGATACATACTTAGATTTTCCTGAAATACTGAGTTATGTCAGAGGGATAAGTACCTGCAGTAGTGATGGCAAATATCATCTGCAGATAATATGCAGCTGAAATCGGGCAGGTCAAACACTCAGTCGAGTCATTAATGAATAGTGAGAACAGAAATGTTCTAGAACTGAATCTTGTGGGACTCCTTTCTTTAGTAATTCCAGGTATGGACCAAAATTCTGAGCTTCTGATAACAAAGGTTCTGTTTGACAGATAACTGTGGAACAAGCTAGTCACATTCTGTGAACACCCACGGAGCAGTAGAGTATGGTCAACTGCTTGAAAAGCTCTTTCAAAATCCTGTTAGGAGTCCTGCTTCTATGTTCTTAAAAAATTGATTGTAATTTAGAAGGATTTGAGGACACTGTACTTAGTGCTGAAGCTGTGTTGTTTGAGTCAGGATGCTGTGATATATTTGATCATATATGAACTTTAGTGTTTTGGCAACTGAAGAGAGATTTGCAATGAGCCTGAAATCATTGGTTGTTGGAGGCATTGGGTGTTTTAGTAAGATGTATGATATTGTCATCTCTAAAGCTGTAGGGCAAGCTATTGGTCATGAGCGAGAGGTTAAAAATGTGTGATAATGTTTTGTATTGGAATTGGGTTCATTTTTTAAATGATGGTGTGGATATGGTGAAATTCATGCTGGTATGTAGAATCTTTTTTTTTTTTTCTAGTTTCTCTGTGACCTGTTTTGAGGTAATGGCCATGAAACAGAATTTGGAATAATCAAGTCATTTGTGTCATGGGGCAGAGGGAGAAGGGGGATTGGTGTTGAGAAACCATTGAGTATTAGTAGAAGGTGAATTGGTTATATTTTTGGCCAGTTCTTAAGCTACATCTCATGGAAGCTGTTGTGTTTTGCTGTGTTTAGGAAGAGTTTTCTACTAGCTAAGGATATGATTGTCTGAATTTTGGGGGGTTTGTCTAATGAGTTATGCCGAGAATTTTTAATGAACTGAGATTTGTTTTTTAGCTAAGGAGGTAGCCTCTGAACTTGGCTTGCACTTTATATTGTACAGATTTAAGTTTCATGGGTCTGATTTCCATTTATACCATGCTTTGTCTCCAGGTTTCATTTTAGCTCATAGTTCTGCACTAGCCATGGTTTGGTGGACTCTTTGACCCTTAGCTTTTTTGTGGGCATAGTTTACTTTGGACAGGGGTGAGAAGATTACATAACTCAGAGAAGGCTGTAGTGGAATGCGTGGAATTTTGTACTGTGCTCCAATCAATTTCTAGCAATTAATTGGAAAGAATAATAAACACATGCAGCAAGGTAGTAGACTTCTCTTTACTTCACCACAAATTCATCTGGTACCAAGATCCTTGAAGGTGATAGGCCGAGGTACCAGATGAATTTGTGGTGAAGTAAAGAGGTCTACTACCTTGCTACATGTGTTTATTTTTGAACTGAAGAGTTTTTGTAAAATTAATTGGAAAGACTGTTCTCCACAAAGACTGGTGTCTCTGTGTCTCTAGTGTGGATGATTTTGGGTGGTGGACTTTTTGACAAGTTAGATTAGTGACAGTCTAACTAGGTCTGGCCCTTTCGATTCTAGGTTTAGATCACTGATAATATCATTATTATGTCCAGTTATATTCATGGTGGTGTTTTATATAGCAAGAATTAAAGTGGTGTTAGATGGTGGGGGAATATTTATTATTGCTATGAAGATTTTGGAGTCACCACAAAGCTGAATTTGGGCAATTAGCCTGTTAGGTTCTGAGTCAGAAAGGGTGCTGCCTTTTGTAGTTAGAGTGGGAGCTAAATTGGTGTTATTTTGAATCATGAGATGGACAAACCCACCATTGTGTTTGACTGGCTTGTTAGTAAAGACTGTAAAGTTATCTATTAGTTGTGGTGGGACCCAACAGGAAATATTTTAGCCATGTTTGTGAAACTGTAAGAAGTTCTGGCTTCTGTATATTGAGCCAGGCTTCAATAGACTGCATGCATTCAGGTAGCCAGTAGAGAGTGATTTTGGGTATACAATCATGTGGACTAGGGGAAAGGTGCAGTTTATAGTGCTATGGATAAAAAAAGTGAGTATTAGGTGTTGAAGAACAATTGCTAGTTTGGTGTGTGGTGAAAAGTTTACTAGAATGGAGTATATACAAGAGAAAATTGACATTTTAGGATGCCAGAGAAAGGCTGAGGAATCAAGGTTGAAAGAGGTAGGGGATGCATGGATAGAGAAATTTGAATGGAGCATATAGAAGAGCATATATCTGTATAGTAATTTTTGTAAACAGGTTATGTAAACCCATAATCAGGAATATATCTGTAGACACTACTACCATTTGTAATGTGCTGCCAGCCATATACATAGCCATATATGGCTATGTAGGCGCCAAACTTACAGTAGCATACTGAAATGGAAAAGACTCTTGAACTGTAATACCAGTTGTATCCAAATGACACATAAATAAATAACATTTCTATTTATTTATTTATGCATGCAATTTGTTAACTGGGGAAGAGCACTGATATCACTGGACCAATTTCAGTGTCAGCTCAGTATGTGAGGACACAAAGTGGAATAAATAAATAAAAATAATTTATACAATGAAAGAACATGCAAAAAGCAAATGGATAGTTAACATACAATAGAAAATATGATTTAAGAAGGTAGTCAACAGAAAGCACTGTTTACTATTTACATCAATTAGAGAAGCAATGTGTTAGTCTTTAGAGAAGAGATACTATGGTGAAACTGATAGGCAGAACATGTTGGAGATTATGTAAACTAGGTTTTGCTACCTGAAGCAGAACATTTCCAAACAACTTGTGCTGGGACATGTTCAATAAGTTGTGCCCTGAAGGTGCAGTATTAATTATTTATTTTTTTATTATTTTTTTTTAATTTCTAGTCTCCCACCAGGACACAAGTGGTCTACAGCAATTGCATTCTGCTTGCTGAGCACACTCAAGCAAATCTGCAGTCTGCGGCTACCACTCCACCCATACAGTACAAGAAGGAATCAGTACTGCAAAACTAAACAAGGATATACATTTTGAGCCTCAAGAGCAAAGTCAGTCCACCCAGACATTTTATTGTATTTTTTATGAGAGTGAAGCTATTACATTAGCAGTATTTCTTAGTAGTTCTCAGCGTGCTAATAAAACTGACTGTTGTAGCCTTGTGTCCCCCGCCCATCCCCCCAGTTAGTGCAGTAATCCTAACTGTCCAATAGACAGTATACATCTAATTCAGACCCCTGTGACTAAATTAACCATCAAGCAGCCCACTCAGTGCTTTCTGCCTTAGCTTGTATAACTTGGAGGCCCACCTGTTTATATGCATCTCTATACATTCCCCTTCATTGCTAATGTATCTCCCTACTCTAATCTGAGCATAAACTGGTTACTAACCAGCAAGTCAATGTGAAGACACTCCCAACCTTAATAAACTTTGCTGTCACTTCTCTCCTTCACTTTACAGGTAGTTTGAAATAGTACTAACCCCCTCTGAGGCCTTTACTGATAGATTTCCACTGATTGCCTCTCTGGTTTTTTTGTAGTCCACCAGGTTTACACCCCTTGTGCTATCTCCCTCCCCCAATACTAAGTCTATATTAGAATCCTGCTGAGCATGGAGCCCTCTTTAAATGTCTAGTCTCCCACCAGGACACAAGTGCTCTTCAGTAATTGCATTCTGCTTGCTGGTAAGCCATTAGACCGCAGGAATTTTTTAAAAATGCTCACATTTGGTGGGCTCTGCCTATACACCCCTTGTGCTATCTCCCACCCTCAATACTAAGTCTATATTAGAATCCTGCTGAGCATGGATTTCTAGTCTCCCACCAAGACACAAGTGCTCTTCAGCAATTGAATTCTGCTTGCTGGTAAGCCATTAGACCTCTGGAATTTGTTTAAAGTGTTCAGATTTGTGAATTAATACTTATTTTTACTATTGTCTTGTGGGCTAATACTTATTTTTACTCTTGTCTTGGTGGGCTGTGTATTAACACCCCTTGTGCTATCTCCCTCCCCCAATACTAAGTCTATATTAGAATCCTGCTGAGATTGGAGCCATCTTTAAATTTCTAGTCTCCCACCAGGACACAAGTGCTCTTCAGCAGTTGCATTCTGCTTGCTGGTAAGCCATTAGACTTGAGGAATTTGTTTAAAATGTTCAGATTTGGTATCTCTGCTTTTACACCCCTTGTGCTTTCTCACTCCCCCAATACTAAGTCTATATTAGAATCCTGCGGAGCATGGAGCCATCTTTAAATTTCCAGTCTCCCACCAGGACATAAAGTGCTCTTTAGCTATTGCATTCTGCTTGCTGATAAGCCATTAGACCTCAGGAATTTGTTTAAAGTGTTCTGATTTGTAAAGTAATACTTACTTTTTAGTCTTGTCTTGGTGGGCTCTGCATTTACACCCCTTGTGCTATCTCCATCCGACTATGCTAAGTATATATTAGAATCCTGCTGAGCGTGGAGCCATCTTTAAATTTCTAGTCTCCCACGAGGGCACAAGTGCTCTTCAGCAATTGCATTCGGCTTGCTGTTAAGCCATTAGTCCTCAGGAATTTGTATAAAGTGTTCAGATTTGTAAAGTAATACTTACTTTTTACTCTTGTCTTTGTGGGCTCTGCCTTTACACCCCTTGTGTTATCTCCCTCCCCCAATACTAAGTCTATATTAGAATCCTTCCGAGCATGGCGCCATCTTTAAATTTCCAGTCTCCCACCAAGACATAAATTGCTCTTTAGCTATTGCATTCTGCTTGCTGGTAAGCCATTAGACCTCAGGAATTTGTTTAAAGTGTTCTGATTTGTAAAGTAATACTTACTTTTTAGTCTTGTCTTGGTGGGCTCTGCATTTACACCCCTTGTGCTATCTCCCTCCAACTATGCTAAGTCTATTTTAGAATTCTGTTGAGCAGAGAGCCATCTTTAAATTTCTAGCCTCCCACCAGGACACAAGTGCTCTTCAGCAATTGCATTTGGCTTGCTAGTAAGCCATTAGACCTCAGGAATTTGTTTAAAGTGTTCAGATTTTTAAAGTAATACTTACTTGGAGCCATTTTTAAATTTCTAGTCTCCCAACAGGACACAAGTACTTTTCAGCAATTGCATTCTGCTTGCTGGTAAGCCATTAGACCTCAGTAATTTATTTAGTGTTCAGATTTTTAAAGTAATACTTACTTTTTACTCTTATCTTGGTCAGCTCTGCCTTTACAACCATTGTGCTATCTCCCTCCCCCAATACTAAGTCTATATTAGAATCCTGCTGAGCTTGGAGCCATATTTACATTTCTAGTCTCCCATCAGGACACAAGTGCTTGCATTCTGTTTGCTGGTAAGCCATTAGTCCTCAGGAATTGATTTAAAGTGCTCAGATTTGTAAAGTAATACTTTTAACTCTCGTCTTGGTGGGCTCTGCCTTTACACCCCTTGTGCTATCTCCCTTCCCCAATACTAAGTCTATAATGGAATCCTGCTGAGCATGGAGCCATCTTTATATTCTAGTCTCCCACCAGGACAAAAGTGCTCTTCAGCAATTGCACTCTGTTTGCTAGAAAGCCATTAGACCTCAGGAATTTGTTTAAAGTATTCAGATTTGTAAAGAATACTTACTTTTTACTCTTGGCTTGGTTGTCTCTGCCTTTACACCCTCTGTGCCATCTCCCTCACCCAATACTTAGTCTATATTAGAATCCAGCTGAGCATGGAGCCATCTTTAAATTTCAAGTTTCATTCCAGGACAAAAGTGCTCTTCAGCAATTGCATTTGGCTTGCTGGTAAGCCATTAGACCACAGGAATTTCTTTAAAGTGTTCAGATTTGTACAGTAATACTTTTTACTCTTGTCTTAGTGGGCTCTGCCTTTACACCCCATGTGCTCTCTCCCTCCCTTAATACTAATTCTATATTAGAATCCTGCTGAACATGGAGCCATCTTTAAATTTCTAGTCTCTTACCAGGACACAAGTGCTGTTCACCAATTGCATTCCGCTTGTTGGTAAGCCATTAGACCTCAGGAATTTGTTTAAGTGTTCAGATTTGTAAAGTAATACTTACTTGGAGCCATCTTTAAATTTCTAGTCTCCCACCAGGACACAAGTACTCTTCAGCAATTGCATTCTGCTTGCTGCTAAGCCATTAGACCTCAGGAATTTGTTTAAAGTGTTCAGATTTGTAAAGTAATACTTTCGTTTTACTCTTGTCCTGGTGGGCTCTACCTTTACACCCCTTGTGCAATCTCCCTCTCCCAATACTAAGTCGATATTAATATCCTGCTAAGAATGGAGCCATCTTTAAATTCTAGTCTCCCACCAGGACACAAGTGCTTCAATTCTGCGGCTGGTAAGCCATTAGACCTCAGGAATGTATTTAAAGTGTTCAGATTTGTAAAGTAATACTTTTTACTTTTCTGTTGGTTGGCTATGCCTTTACACCTCTTGTGCTATCTCCCTCCCCCAATACTAAGTCTATATTAGAATCATGCTGAGCGTGGAAACATCTTTAAATTTCTAGTCTCCCACCAGGACACAAGTGCTCTTCAGCAATTGCATTCGGCTTCCTGGTAAGCCAGTAGACCTCAGGAATTGTAAAGTGTTCAGATTTGTAAAGTAATACTTACTTGGATCCATCTTTAAATTTCTAGTCTCCCACCAGGACACAAGTACTCATCAGCAATTGCATTCTGCTTGCTGGTAAGCCATTAGAATTTGTTTAAAGTGTTCAGATTTGTAAAGTTTACTTACTTTTTACTCTTGTCTTGGTGGGCTCTGCCTTTACACCCCTTGTGATATCTCCATCCCCCAATACTAAGTCTGTATTAGAATACTGCAGAGCATGGAGCCATCTTTAAATTTCTATTCTCCCATGAGGACACTAGTGCTCTTCACCAACTGCAGTTGGCTTGCTGGTAAGCCATTAGACTTTAGAAATTTGTTTAAAGTGTTCAGATTTGTAACGTAATACTTACTTTTTACTCTTGACTTGGTGGGCTCTGCCTTTACATCCCTTGCGCTAGCTCCCTTCCCCAATAATAAGTTTATATTAGAAACTTGCAGAGCATGAAACCATCTCTAAATTTCTAGTCTCCCACCAGGACACAAGTGCTCTTCAGCAATTGCATCTGGCTTACTGGTTAGCCATTAGACCTCAGGAATGTGTTTAAAGCGTTCACATTTGTAAAGTAATACTTATTTCATTCTTGTCTGGTGGGATCTGCCTTTACACCCCTTATGCGTTCTCCCTCCCCTAATATTAATTCTGTATTAGAATCCTGCTGAGCATGGAGCCATCCTTAAATTCCTAGTCTCCCACCAGGACACAAGTGCTCTTCAGAAATTGCATGCTGCTTGCTGGTAAGCCATTAGACCTCAGGAATTTGTTTAAAGTTTTCAGATCTGTAAAGTAATACTTACTTTTTACTCTTGTCTTGGTGGGCTCTGCCTTTACACCCCTTGTGCTATCTCCCTCCCGTAATACTAATTCTATATTAGAATCCTGCTGAGCATGGAGCCATCCTTAAATTTCTAGTCTCACACCAGGACACAAGTGCTCTTCAGCAATTGCATTCTGCTTGCTGGTAAGCCATTACACCTCAGGAATTTGTTTAAAATGTTCAGATTTGGTGGGGTCTGCTTTACATCCCTTGTGCTATCTCCCTCTCCCAATACTAAGTCTATATTAGAATCCTGCTGAGCATGGAGCCATCTTTAAATTTCTAATCTCCCTCCAGGACACAACTGCTCTTCAGCAATTGATTTTGGCTTGCTGCAAAGCCATTAGACCTCGTGAATTTTTTTAAAGTGCTCAGATTTTTAAAGTAATACTTACTTTTTACTCTTGTCTTCGTAGGTTCTGCCTTTACACCCCTTGTGCTATCCCCCCCCCAATACTCAGTCTATATTAGAATCCTGCTGAGCATGGAGACATCTTTAAATTTCTAGTCTCCCACCAGGACACAATTGCTCTTCAGCAACTGCATTCGGCTTGCTGGTAAGCCATTAGACCTCAGGAATTTGTTTAAAATATTCAGCTTTGGTGGGTTCTGCCTTTACACCCCTTGTTCTATCTCCCACCCCCATACTAAACTATATTAGAATCCTGCTGAGCATGGAGCCATCTTTAAATTTCTTGTCTCCCACCAGGACACAAGTGCTCTTTAGCAATTGCATTCTGCTTGCTGGTAAGCCATTAGACCTCAGGAATTTGTTTAAAGTGTTCAGATTTGTAAAGTAATACCTACTTTTTAGTCTTGTATTGGTGGGCTCTGCCTTTACACCCCTTGTGCTATCTCCCTCCCCCAATACTAAGTCTATATTAGAATCTGGCTGAGCATGGAGACATCTTTAAATTTCTAGTATCCCACCAGGACACAAGTGCTCTCAGCAATTGCATTCTGCTTTCTGCTAAGCCTTTAGACCTCAGGAATGTGTTTAAAATGTTCATATTTGTAAAGTAATACTTGTCTTGGTGAGCTCTGCCTTTACCCCCCCTTGTGCTATCTCCTTCCCCCAATACTACGTCTATGCTAGAATCCTGCTGAGCATGAAGCCATCTTTAAATTTCTAGTCTCCCACCCGGACACAAGTGCTCTTCAGCAATTGCATTCGGCTTGCTGGTAAGCCATTAGACCTAGGGTTATCACCTGTCCCACATTCCGAGGGACAGTCCCGCTTTTGGCAGTTGTGTCCTAACCAAAAATATTAAAAATGGCAAACGTCCTGAGATTGTAGGACATAATTATGTCCCATATTTCATGTAATAGTTGCATAAAATATTTATTTATGTTTGTAAAATACCTAAATGTTACAAGAAACAGAATAAGCAACTAAACTGCTGCAAGAGTAAGCTTTATTTAAGCAAAAAAGTAAAGTTCTAACCTTTGCACTGACAGTGGGTATGTGTCGGCCTGTAAAATCTGATGTGTGCCCTGAAAATGTCCAACTTTGGCCATTTTAAATGGTGGCAACCCTAATTAGACCTCAGAAATTTGTTTAAAGTGTTCAGATTTTTAAAGTAATACTTGCTTTTTACTCTTGTCTTGGTGGGCTCTGCCTTTACACCCCTTGTGCTATCTCTCCCCCAATACTCAGTCTATATTAGAATCTTGCGGAGAATGGAGCCGTCTTTAAATTTCTAGTATCCCACCAGGACACAAGTGCTCTTCAGAAATTACATTCGGCTTGCTGGTAAGCCATTAGACCTCAGGTATTTCTTTAAAGTGTTCAGATTTGTAAAGTAATACTTTTTACTCTTGACTTGGTGGGCTCTGCCTTTACACCCCTTGTGATATCTCCCTCCCCCAATACTAAGTATATATTAGAATCCTGCTAAGTATGGAGCCATCTTTAAATTTCTAGACTCCCACCAGGACACAAGTGCTCTTCAGCAATTGCATTTGGTTGCTGGTAAGCCATTAGACCTCAGGAATTTGTTTAAAGTGTTCAGATTTGTAAACTAATACTTATTTTACTCTTGTCTTGGTGGGCTTTGCCTTTACACCCCTTACGCATTCTCCCTCCTCTAACACTAATTATATGTTAGAATCCTGCTGAGCATGGAGCCATCTCCCAACAGGACACTAGTGCTCTTCAGCATTTGCAGTCTGCTTGCTGGTAAGCTATTAGACTTTAGGAATCTGTTTAAAGTGTTCAGATTTGTAAAGTATACTTACTTTTTACTGTTGACTTTGTGGGCTCTGCTTTTACATCCCTTGTGCTATCTCCCTTCCGCAATACTAAGTCTATATTAGAATCCTAATGAGCATGGAGCCATCTTTAAATTTCTAGACTCTCACCAGGACACAAGTGCTCTTCAGCAGTTGCATTTGGTTGCTGGTAAGCCATTAGACCTCAGGAATTAGTTTAAAATGTTCAGATTTGGAGGGCTCTGCCTTTACACCCCTTGTGCTATCTCCCTCCCACAATACTAAGTCTCTATTAGAATCCTGCTGAGCATGGAGCCATCTTTAAATTTCTATTCTCCCACCAGGACACAAGTGCTCATCAGCAATTGCATTCGGCTTGCTGGTAAGCTTTTAGACCTCAGGAATTTGTTTAAAGTGTTCAGATTTTTAAAGTAATGCTTACTTTTTACTCTTGTGTTGGTGGGTTCTGCCTTTACACCCCTTGTGCTATCTCCTTCCCCCAATAATACGTCTATATTAGAATCCTGCTGAGGTTGGAGCCATCTTTAAATTTCTAGTCTCCCACCAGGACACAAGTGCTCTTCAGCAATTGCATTTGGATTGCTGGTAAGTCATTAGACCTCAGGAATTTGTTTAAAGTTTTCATATTTGTAAAGTAATACATACTTTTTACTATTGTCTTGGTAGGCTCTGCCTTTACACCCCTTGTGCTATCTCCCTCCCTCAATACTAATCTATATTAGAATCCTGCTGAGCATGGAGCCATCTTTAAATTTCTAGTCTCCCACCAGGACACAAGTGCTCTTCAGCAATTGCATTCGGTTTGCTGGTAAGCCTTTAGACCTCAGGAATTTGTTCAAAGTGTTCAGATTTTTAAAGTAATACTTTTTACTCTTTTCTTGGTGGGCTCTGCCTTTACACCCCTTGTGCTATCTCCCTCCCCCAGTACTAAGTCTACATTAGAATGCTGCTGAGTAGGGAGACATCTTTAGATTTCTAGTCTCCCACCAGGACACAAGTACTCTTCAGCAATTGCATTTGGTTTACTGGTAAGCCATTAGATCTCAGGAATTTGTTTAAAGTGTTCAGATTTTTTAAGTAATACTTATGTTTTACTAGTCCTGGTGGGCTCTGCCTTTACACCCCTTGTGCTGTCTCCCTCCCCAGTACTAAGGCTATTTTAAAATCCTGCTGAGCATGGAGCCATCTTTAAATTTCTGGTCCCCCACCAGGACACAAGTGCTCTTCAGCAATTGCATTTGGGTTGCTTGTAAGCCATTAGACCTCAGGAATTTGTTTAAAGTGTTCAGATTTGTAAAGTAATAAATTACTTTTTACTCTTGTCTTGGTAGGTTCTGCCCCACTCCGTTTGCCCTCGCCAATGCTCATGCTCTCTCCACTCCATGGCCCTGCCCCTTATTCCCTCCTACCCCCACTACCTCTACATTTATAGTAATCGCAGCCACACGTATAGCTCGCCCTCACATCACCTCCACCAATCGCATCTTCTCACTCAGATCACATTATACCACACCAACTTGCTCCACACATAATACTCCCAATCATTCTCATTCCCAGTAGGCATTTTTTATATCACCCACACTACTTACCCATCCACATATAGTGCAACCCTACAATTTCCATTCAGACCCCCACCTAGAACCAACTTAAACTTTATAACCATGACTATCACCCAACTAAGTCTAGTCTGTCTTCTCATCATCCTTTATAATACCACAAGTTATAACTCTAGCAATATCCCTAAACTTAGTACACAACACTACATTATGCACTCTCATATACAGGCACTGCACATTATAATAATATATGCCCACAATTGTTCAAGAACTACATAATGGACCTATTCAAAACTAACATATGCTCTCATTCCTACTCCAAAAAAAACACAATACTTTCTTACAGTCCTCACCAAACTCCAACATCTGTATTACCATTTTAACACCAGGTTCACCATAAGTGGGGATATCCACCCCAACTGAGGCCCAAATCCATCCTGTCCAACACAAACTGCTCCAACAGAAATGTCAGAACATAACACCCCCACTATCTTCATCCCTGGACAAATCAACAACAGCAGCAAAACCAACCCTCTTTTAATGCTAAATATTAATATTTGAAGTATCAAAAATAAAATAACTGAACTCCAGGCCCAATAGCACACTACTCCCCAGACATAGTTGCTTTAACAGAAACTTGGCTAAATAAAAACATAACTAACTCAGAAGTTCGCCCTACTAGCTACAATATCATTAGACAAGACAGACCACTTCATAAAGGGGGTGAAACTGCCTTACTGTACAAGTCCAACTTAACTCTATGTCAATTACCACACTCCTACCCCTGCCCCGATAATTGGGACATACTTATTTCACAACTTCAACTTCACTCTAAAAAGATCATCACCACAAGTGTGATCTATATTCTACCTGGTAATACACCTGCTAGCCTTGAAGACTTCTTCATAGGTAGGTACAAGTCTATCTGTCCAAAGGCATTTATAAGCCTAGCCGGAATGTGTTGGCTTTCGCCACCCCTTTAGATTAGTTTCCTGTGCCTCTGTCCAGCAGAGCCATTGAAGTGATCCCTGGGGTAACCTTTGTTTCCCATTCACTTGTCAAGGTTTCTCTTGAAGAGGGTTAGCAAGGAGCTCTGCCTAATGTAGATTGGAATCTTGTTCCAGAGCATGGGAAGTCTCCGGGACAGGAATCTATCCCTCCAGCACATCCTATTTATTGTTGTGGTGAGGTTTAGATCCCTGGAGTGTGTGGCTCGAGGGGATATGGTTTTCTTTAGGTGGAGCATGTCAATCAATTCTAGGTTGGACATGGATTTGTATGTCAGACAGAGATCACCTCTGAGTAGGCGGTATACAACCGAGTACAGCTGGAGTTTCTTCAGTCGAGCTGCATAGGGCATCTGCTTCAGGCCAGTGAACCTCTTGGTGAGGAACTTCTGTGGTCTTTCCAGTTTGTTGCAGGTGTCTTGTAAGGTACATCCCAAATGGGGCATTGTACTCTATGATAGGTCAGATGAGTGATGCATAGAGGGGCCCAATGACCTCTTTCGATCTGGATGCTAACTCTTTTGTGATTAGGTGGGCCACATAGAAGGATTTTCTAACCACTTTGGCAATGTGATCATCAAAGGAGAGGTTACTATCTACTTGTGTCCCCAGATCCCTTATGTCTTCATATTTAGGGGGCTACTACATATGTGGTAGTTTGTGGGTACCTTGTTTTTTCCAAAGGGGATGACTATGCACTTTTTGTCATTTAGCTTGAGGACATGGTTTTGACACCAGGTATCTGTCTCAGTGAGACCCTTTTTGAGGATGTCTGTGTCAGCCGGAGAGTCAATTATAGCCCCTAGTTTGCAGTCTGCAAACTTGGTCAGCCATAATCCTCCTGTGCTTGCCTGTACCTCTGAGGAGTATATGCCAAACAGGAGGGGTCCTAGGATTGTGCCCTGGGGAATGCTACTTGTAACCGGTTTAGAATCATACCTAGCTCCCGCAACTCTTACCATGTGGGTTCTGTCCGTGAGCCAGTTGGCAACCCATCTCGTGGCGTAGGGGTTTATGTTCAGCTGGTGAGCTTGTCTATAATACCTGAGTGGGGAATGGTGTTGAAGGCCTTTGTGAGGTCTAGGTAGGCTGTGTGGGCCACCTTTCCCTCATCTATAGCCTTGGTAACTGTTTCAAAGAAGTCCACCAGGTTTAGGAGGCATAATCTGCCCTTAACAAAGCTGAACTGGGTAGGGTCCAGTGTTTGGAGGTCTCCAATGTCTCTGTTAATGAGATCCATGATGATGTGCTCTATAGCTTTGCAGACCAAGCTAGTAAGGCTTATAGGGCAATAGTTCCCGGGGTCCATTGTGGCTCCACCTTTGTGGAGAGGAATAACCATTGCTGTGCACCAACAGTGTTTTTATGTTAGGGGTTAGTTCACCATCCAGTCCCATTGATGCTGTGTTTTTGGCTTTGGAGAGAACTGTTTTAACCTGAGTGTCTGATTTCAGGGGCACTACATTCTTCTGGTATAGTTATGGGCCCTTTTGGGGGTGAGAGGGGGTGAAGTTTGCACTGAACCTGTCTGCCAGAATGTTGGCTATATCTGTCGTTTCAGTGTATTTTGTGCCATTCTGCACCAACTCTGAGCAGATCTGAGAATTGCCTCTTAGATTCTTGACATAACTAAAGAATGCCTTGTGGTTATTTTTGGAGTCCATGGCAATTTTTCTTTCAAAGCTAGCCTTGGATGATTTTATGAAGGAACATAGTTTCTTGCTGATACTGATCAGGGATGTCTTCCCTTCTTGAGATTTTACTCTTTTATGTACTAGTTTCCTCCTATTGTATAGCTTGTTTATGGCAGGGGTCCACCAGACTGGTTTCCTTTTCTTGGAGAAGTGAGCCTTGGTTTTGTTTGGGATAGCACGATCCACTTATTCTTGTAGGTGCCCATAGAGTGCATTAGTAAATGATTTTGCAGCTTGGCCAACGTTATCCTTTAGCATGGGGCCTTTGAAACTTCCCACCTTGGTCTTAAGTAATGTGAAGTTTGCTTTTGAAAAGTCTTTCAAGGTGGTTTCTTTGACCGGGGGTGGTGGCGGAATGTGGATATCCAGAGTGATTAGTTTATGGTCAGATCTATCCAGTGAGGGGTTGACCTCCGGTGTGGAACACCAGTCGCCCATGTTGGTGATGACCAAGTCCAATATGTTGTCACCTCTGGTGGGAGTGTTGACCAGTTGATCCAGGGCGTTTGAGTTTATAAATTCTAGGAAATGTTGGGCAAGGGAGTTCGTACTTGAGTAGTTCTCCCAGTTAATGTTTGGGTAATTGAAATCACCCAATATCAGGGTGTTTGGTAGGACCTTTATATTTCCCAGTGTTTCCAGGAATGCAGAGTGGGGGTCCTGGGACATGGGGTGATCTGTAGCAACTATAATTTGAATAGCAGTTTTGCCCATTGTTAGTTGCAGGTGGATGATCTCTGAAGCATCATGCTGTGCCACTAACCTGGAGGTGTGGGTATCCTTGATGAATATGGATGCTCCCCTGCCTTTTGTATTTTGGTCCGGGTTTTGTGGCAGAAATGTATGGTATGAGTTGTAGCCTGGTAGTGCTGGGGTGCTCTCTGGAGCCTTAAACCAGGTTTCTGTTACTGCACATATCGATTTTCTCCATACTGAGGAGTGCCTCAAATGCATTCATTTTGAGGTTTAGACTTCTGGCATTGAGCAGCATTACTCTCAGTTTTTTGTTACTTGTGCTATTTACGGTGGTGGGTTTGTCTTGAGCCTTGCCTAAAAAAGGCACTATGGGGGTGGCAAGAGCCTTGGCCAGTATTCAAATGCCTAAGGGTGACAGGTTCAAGCCATCTCTAGTGAAGCAGTGTGGCTTGTCGAGCATGTCATCCCAGGCTGACAGACACTGGATCCCCTTTGAATGACACCAGAAGCTTAGCCAATTGTTGAAATTGATAATTTTCTCTCTATACTGTGGTATCATTCTTGGTGAGGGCAGGATGCTACTCAGTGTCAGGGTCATACCAGCCTGGGCTACATGATCAGAGAGCTCCTCCATGTCTCTTTTCATGTAGTCCAGGGAGGTATGGCTCAGGTCATTCACACCAGCATGGACAATGACAGAGTCATATTTGTACTTGTTCTGGAGTGATCTGAGTGCTTGTGTTATGTGGTGAATCCTGGCACCCAACAGGCAACTAACAGTAACCTTCTACTTGTTCAGCCTAGGGAGTGGGACGTCAGTGTGCCTGACTATAGAGTCACCTATTACTAGTGTGTTGGGTATGTTATTTTTCCTTAAGGGCTGTTATTGTGTGGCACACTGGTTTTGTGAAGTATGTGTTTCATGGTTTGTGTTGGGGGGGTGGAGGTTGCTTGGATGTCTGCTTTGGAGGTCTCTGTTGCTTTTGCAGATTTTTATTTAGAGCCTCCAAATATGTTTTTGTGTATTTATGTGTGTTTTTTGCCATTGCTGGTTTCATAGGTCTATGTGAGACTGGTGCTGTGATGCAAGTAATTCCCTTCTCCTCTTGACTGCCTGGTCCAGTCTTGGGTTGAGAGCTTATTCTCCAGTTTGGCTGTATAATTGCATCTCTCACATGTATTAGTGTTTGGTGGAAGGAGGAGAGGGTTGTCTGTGTACAAATGCTCAGATTCACCAGTTGGACTAGAGAGTACACCTGCAACTGCCCTTTGGACATGCCTGGATAGGTACAGTGAACTGTTTTACTGATTGGCTGGTAAGGTCGAATAGAGAGCTTTGTCCTTCTCTACAGTATGGGGGGTCTAATGCTAAGGTTTATTAGTGCTTGCTATGAGTTTTGAGCAAGTACCAGGATGTGAAGTGAATGATTTGAGTGCTTAAGTTGAAAGTTTGTCTAGTTCCAAGGGAAAAATTGAAGAGTAGACTTTGTGGAGCCGGGAATAGCTATACCCTAGCTAACTGGCACTGCCCAGCACACAAAACCTTGCAAATGCGGGTTTTATAGCAGGGAAATGAAACAGATAGAAATTAGCCCAAAATACTAATTTCTGGGCTGAAACCACTCCTCCAGGGACAGATAGGCTGCTCAAACCTCCCTCTCTCATAGTGAACAGAGAAACTTCCTTCTATCCAAATAAGGTATGGGCAAACACAGAAACTTGTAACACAGCCCTGAATTCAGCACTTACCAGGTGTTCTTCCACATACTCACAAGAAACCCTTATTCTAGGGAATTTCAACCTAGAGTGGTTCACCTGCATATCAGAACCACCAAGTAATCTAATAAATCTCTGTCTACCAGCAGCTAGTCCAAATTCCAACTAGATGTGATAAAATCTAACAGGGAATCCATCCTTGACTGGGTCCTAACTAACAACCCCACATTGTACCCCCACACAGGCACTCTACCAGACACTTTAAGTGACCACAACATAATATACTGTATATGTAGTAGAACAAGCATATGCAAAACCACTAACTATATATCCACTAGAAACACAAAGAAATTCTCTCCTGAGGTCATCAATACTTTACTCTGTAACTGTGACTGGACCCCCCTAAAAACCCTCCCACTTGACCAGGCTGTAGCATATTTAAACAAAACATTTCTACAACACCTAGACACTGTCGATCCATTGCGTAAAATCAAGGTTAAAACCTCTACAAACTCCTGGCTTTGTCAAGATACCAAACAAATCAAGTCCAGAGACACTGCTTGGCTTTACTATCAAAAAAATAAAGAAACACAAAGCCTAAGTACCAAGAACTGTGCAGCCATGCAAAAAAAAAATGCATTAGGTGGACAAAAAATCCTACTACATGACATTACAAACTAAATACCAACACAACACCCAACAATTTTGGAAAAATTTAAACCAGCTACTAAAACCCACTCAAAAGGCTATGCCCAAACCAACCACCCCTGACACTAAAGTTCCCATCGAAATACAATTCAACTCCCACTTTGTGAACTCAATTCTATCCTTAGTATCACAGGACAGTTCCTTCCTCACTATCCCCCCCAACACAAATAACACTAATACAAGCTTTACCCTCAAAACAGTTTCCACCACTTCAATCAAAAGCATGCTCTCCAAACTAAAAACCTCATCAACAGCAGCCGACCTACTCCCCAACTATTTCTTGAAACTCACAGCAGATGCTATTGCTATCCCAGTCTCCACTCTCATAAACAGATCAATTGTTGAAAACTATGTGCCCAAACTCTGGAAAATATCCTATGTTACACCCATACATAAAGGTGGGACCTCCACTGAACTTAATAACTACAGACCCATTACTTTACTCTCCCCCCTGGCCAAAATCCTAGAAAAATGCATCCATACCCAGATGCTAAAATATCTCCTAGACAGCAACATCTTGTCACTTACTCAGCATGGTTTCACACCTGCCCATAGTACCACTACAGCCTCCTCTGCTTCACAGACACAGTAAACCGTCTCAAAAATGAAGGCCTGCAGGTGTCAACTCTTTTTTTGTATATGTCCAAAGAATTTGACACAGTCTCGCATCAAATCCTACTAAACAAACTAAACCAATATCACCTATCAAATTCCACTCTTACCTGATTCAAAGGTACTTAACTGACAGGTGCCTAGCTGTGAAATGGGAAAATTCTCTCACTCCTCAGCTGCCCATAACTATAGGAGTCCCACAGGGTTCTATGTTAGGACCACTGCTATTCACAATCTTCACAAATGACCTCCATAACTCTACACAGCATGCATCAATCATTCAGTATGCAGATGACACTACCTTAATGTGTGCTGCACAAAACATTCCCACCCTCCTACAAACAACTCATCTAGCATTCTCTGATGCTGAAAACGACCTTACCAAAGCCCAACTTATCCTCAATCCAAAGAAAACTCAGCTTATGATTATTACCAGTTCTGCCAAAAACACTGATAACAGTCAATTCACTATCTAATCCACAAATACTACTTCAATTGCTCTAGTGGCACAAGCTAAGCTATTGGGAATAACCATAGACAACCTAAAATTTGATAGTCAACTCAACTATTAAAAAAGTACATGCCAAACTGGGATCACTCTACCGTATCAAACCATTTCTTACCAACAACACAAGATCAGCCATTGCTCGCTCCCAGCTTCTATCCGCCCTACTCTATGCATCTCCCATACTGACTAATCTCAACAAAACTGAACTAAGCAAAATAGAAGCCTGCTATAACATAATTGCCCACTTTGCTGCAAATTGCTCATATAGAACTCATCACTACTGCTTTGAGACAGCTCCACTGGCTTGAGCTGCCCATCCTCCTAACCTACAATCAACTCTGCCTCTGTCATTCAATCTATTACCTCCCTAATAAGCGTCCTGCCCTCAAAAACCTAGTACAACATTACTCAGCCAAAAGACCTCTTAGATCATCAAGCAAACTACTTCTAGAAGTCACCAACAGCTTTGGAGATGCACTATATAGTAGTTTAGTGGCTAAAAAAATGGAACTCTGTCCCCACTAGCATTCAAAACACATCATCCAAAGCTTCCTTTAAAGACCTCATCAGGCAACATCTCAAGCAAAGTTGGCAGTGCCATGATTGCTCCCCAGGCTAGTGAAAGCGGATAAGGTACACATACTAAACCTAGAGTACTTGATAAGTTTTCAGTCTTACTCACAAACATTGGCTAATCTACAGTGCATGTACTGCACCTGTGTACTATGTATGTATTCTACCTATGTTCCAAATTTCAGTTGTACACCACAAATCTATTAATTACCTTTATGTTTTAATTAATATTTTTTGCTTGTTCTCACCACTCTAACTGTTGGTGTGCTGCATACCACTGTAAAAACATGTATTTTGTAATTTGTGTGTATACTGGTCATGTCTAAATAACTAAATGTATCTGTAATTTTTCTATCTGGAGCTTTTCTCCCTGACCTCTGCTGAAAAAGGGCCTTTTGGCTCAGTCAGACACACCCAGTTAACAAATGTAAAATAAATAAAATATTTTATTTTACATTTGTTAACTGGGTAGAGTCTGGCTGGGCAAGTAGCCCATTTTCAGCGGAGACCCAGGGAGATAAGCTCCATAACAATAGTACTAAAATTACAAATATTTGTAAAAGACTTACAAACAATATACAAAAGTTTGACAGTTGCCAACAATCACCATTTACAAAATTAGAGTGGTCTTTATGATTTGAAGGAAGATTCCCTCCAGAGCATGGGTCCAAGAATGGACAGAAATTGTTTAGAGCACTGATACATGGTGTTAGGTGCTTGCAGATGATGCCTTGAATGGCTGTGACATCTACGGTTATATGACAAAAGCTGTCTAAGTAAGGTAGAGGAAAGAGAAGGGCAGGAGTTTTCTTTCAGAAGCCAGAGAAGTTGAGAGCCAAGGAGTAGATTGGTTGTTGCTGAAATGGCAACCATTTAACTTTGGCTAATGTGTTCATATTTTGCAGATAATGAAACAGCAGATGGAGTTGGATATTTTGATGGTAGTTTCTTTTGGAGGCAGATGCTACAAGAGGTATACAATACTCATATTAGACTGAGTCCTTTTGCCAATATCATTTCTTCTTGGACAATAGAGGAAAGAGGAAAACGTGTTTGCCCAAATGAGTAAGAAACTTATCTTTATCTGGGTATTTTTAGGTGATGGTGGAAGTTAAGTGAGGAATTAACCCTGCCTATTAGTTGCTAAGATTAGGTAGGTATTGCATTAGTGAGTGAAAAAAGTTTTACCTTCCATATTCACTATCCAAATGGTTACTGTAAAATAGAATATATGCTAAGTATGTGTATGATCCTCAAATATGTTACAAATTCCTTAAAGTATTCCTATAATAAATAAGGTAGTGATATAACCATATCATTGACCAGTTGCCATAATTACGGTATTTGCCTCCAATCGCAAGGTACAATGTTTGATTCTGACCTCTGACCAATGCCTGTTTGGAGTTTGCATGTTCTCCCTGTGTCTCTGTGATGTTCCTCCCACCTCCAAAAAACATAATGAATGTTTCCCTTTCAAACTCATCAATGAAAGGAGCTGTAGGCAGCAGCACAGGGGATAATTGGCTAGGCTTAAAGTGGCTCGCAAGGGCAGTTAGCCTAGTACTACTCTATGAACCTATGAACCTATGAACCATAGACTCTACATGGTGCAATAAAGGGGGAGAGTTGAACAGACCAACCACTTTGGGCATCTACTGTGATGCAAAGAATCCTCAAGATAAGAGCACATGGATCATAGGCTGAATGCCATGTGAACTCTGACCTAAGCCAGGGAACCATGCTAATGGTAAGAGCTCAGCCTGTGTCATAAAGTCAGGCAGCCCTGGTTCAATAAGCTACTAGCAGCCAATGTCTAGTTGCCCAGCTTGGGTTACCTGGAATAGCTCTGTTGAGTAAAAGCTGGACATAAAACCAATAAACTTGCCAAACATGAACTGAGAATTACTACACTTGATGGAGATTCACTGACAGTAAACAGCTTGGAAGTGAATGACATGATGATACAGAGGAGACTGGACAGCCTATGTATTCAAAAAGGGAAGTGCAGTAAAGCCATTTTGCTTTGGATTCAGAGTCTATTACTCAGAAGAGAGACAGGCTAGATATGATATGGGAAATGTGGTGAGAAGAGAGGGTAGAAATGATATAGGAAATGTGGTGAAAGAGAGTCTTCAGAAATCAGTGAGGATATCATCAGAATTAGTAACAGACTCATGGCAATCAGACTCCAGTTTAATGATTCATAATTTCAGCCTATGCTCCATAGCAGGGTTGTGATAGTGAGGTAAGCAGTGCATTCAGACAGCAGTGGCAGGACCAGCTAGATAAAGCAAGACAACAGGAATTGGTGGTGATAATGAGTGACTTGAATGCACATATTGGAACAGACAGAGCAGGATATGATGGCTTGATAGCAGCCAACTGTGAAAATAGGAGGTACTGCTAGCCATGCCATAGAGAAGTAGGGCAACACATGTAAGACTTGTGAAAGCACAGCTAGCTGGAATTTTATAAATTATAAATAATTTCATGTCATTAGTATATCAACCTTATCTGTACAGATGCTTGTGCTGAAAATGTATTTGTGAGCTCTGCTTGTGTTAATTGTGTTAAAATATATCAACACTGCACCCTGCTGAAATGAAGAGAAATGTGCATGCATTAAGGTAACTGAATTAAATGTATATGTTTCAGTAGGGGACACTGGCACAGCAATGGTTAATCAGCTGACTAATTTTAATAAACCCCTGGAGCCATCTTGGCTTACTCAAAGCAGCTGCCCATTCCCTTTAACTCATGGTGTATCTAGTTTGACCACTGTCCCTGCAAATGGGTTTTCTCTCAGTCCCCCACTTGCTGAATCCCTGGCCACTGACCTCATCTGCAATGAAGAAACCAGCCACAAGAACTCAAGGGCTTTGAAAAGAATATAAGTTACTTGACCACTGTCCCTGCAAATGGGTTCTCTCTCAGTTCCCCACTTGCTGAATCATTGGCATTGACTGCATCTGCAGTGAAGAAACCAGCCACAAGGATTCAAAGGCTTTAAAAAGAAAATAGGTTACTTGACCACTGTTCCTGTGAATGGGTTCTCTATGTCCCCCACTTGCTGAATCCTTGGCCATTGACCACATCTGCAGTGAAGAAACCAGCCACAAATATTCAAGGGCTTTAAAAAGAAAATAAGTTACTGTAGGTGTCTAGCTATGTTTACCTCTTAGCCTGCTACTGTAGAAAGTACCTGGTCTAAAGCAGAAATAACTGGCTCTACCCATGGCTAGGGACAGCAGCTGCTCCCCACCCCCATCAGCTGTAAATACATTCCCCAGTTAAACTTTTTCTTTTTAGTTATCAGTAAATCAAGATAAAGCTCTAGGTGAAAAGAAGGTAACCCAGTAGATACACTGGAATTACCCACTTGAAAAATAGAGGCAAAAAGGTACTTAAATTGCCACTTTTTGTCTGCTTCAAACTAGGTATCTACCAGAAAGCACACAGCTGAAATCAGGTCTATATATTCTTTTCCCCTACTAGATTCTAATAACTCCTAACAAATTGGCTATTTGGACACTTAAACTCGACCAATAGTGAACAATATAAAACTTGATAACTGAAGAAATGAACAGCCAGGAATCCAAAACTGTAGATTGAAGAAATTTTATCCAAAATTGTTTTTTCTTCCCTGTACAGATAAGGGACTTCCTCAGAACAAATTTAAAAATCAAGACATCTTTCATCACCCAACCCAGCTTTATATAATGACCCCAATTACACTTAATAAAGTCTTAGAGACCTCATCAATTCATTTATAATGCAATATAAAACAATATTAAAATTAATGCATACTTTAAAAATATATCTCACTTTATTTGACAAAATACAATATTTATAAATATATAATATTAAACTAAAATATGCTTCAATTTAAGTACACTTGATATCGAAATAGCTTTATTAATTCCTGGAAAATTAACTGCATTTAATCGGAGTTTCCATCTCAAGTCGTAGATGTCCAAATGGACATCCAAGACCCTTCCCTGCAGATCCTTAGGCATGTGTTGTAACACTAAAAACTTAAAACTATGATCATTATGTTCTAAAATATGTTGTGCCAGTGCATTTGTTTGTTTTTTGTGTTTAATGTCCAATAAATGTTCACTAATTCTATTTTTAAATAGCCTTAGTGTTTTCCCCACATAAAATATTGATTTGAAGAAGGTAATATTGATTTGTTGACTGAATTACATGCATTATTTGACAAAACAGGGTTGCAGATGATGAGACTGATGGTTAAATCAAGCATGCAGGCAGCGGAAAAAGCAGCTAAAGAATTAGATGAGTTAAATCAGTCCATCAAAAGTGATTTTCAATTTAATGCAAATCAAATTATGTTTAATGAAGTTTTTACAAATGTAACATCTATTTGCAATACTATTTATCTATGAAAATCAAACAAAATAAAAAAAAGAGACATTAATGAATATGCCTCTCAAAAGGTGTATCCTATGTCAGCAGAAAGTATGAGGAGTTGTCCAATCAGAACGCTGATATGAGGGAGAAACCTATGTCAGACGCCAACGGTTATAAAACAAATAGGCAGCGGTTGGAGTCCCTTTTGGTTGAACACAACATAAGGCGTTCTGAACAATTAAAAGGAAAACAGCAGTCTCGTTTTTTTACCGAGAGGCACTCAGGACTTCAACAAACGGTGCACAACCAAAAACAAACTCCAATGCGAGGAGCAAGAGCCGACAACGGAGGAATTAATGGATTTGGCTTTAGAGATGCTTTTACCTGTCAATACTGAGGTAACAGTTTCGGACTTTACAGACCGGGTAACAAGTTTGCCTGTCTGTTTAAATAATGAAAAGTTTGCAACTGAAATTGTAGCCGCTGATGTTGTTCAAATGGATGACGGTTTTATAAAGGATGTTTCCATATCTGAATTAATACGAACAGTTGGGACTAATGGTTTCAATAGCTTGAACAACATGAATGAAGGTAACATTGTATGCATTTGTGGGGGTGGTGAGGAAGGTTTGTTAAATGAATTAAAACCACGAGTAGTGTTTAATAAAGCATGGGATTTTAAAGTATATAGCTATTCAGATAGAATAGTTAAAAACTAAACATGTGGACATTCTTGTAAAAGGGTTTACCTTTGTGCCCTTTAGAAGGGTGAGGTTGGATGATACGCTTATTGATCTGAAAAGTTATATGAGGAAATTGAACTTTAAGGTATGGTTCAATTCTTCGGATGTTACGATTAATAAGGATATCAGACTAAAGAGACCCAATATGTTTAATCCCCCATTAAACAATGTTATAAAATTTGAAAGCAAATGTCAAAAAGATATTCGAAAGGTATTAACATCAAAATTTCCAAATGACACTATTAATTTGACTAAAAATGAAGAAACTATGGTATTTGATTTAGTGCATGATCCGAATATACGTTTAATGAAACGTATATTCGGATCATGCACTAAATCCAAATATACGTTTAATGATACCTGACAAGGGGAATGGCATTGTTATAATGAATCTAATTGATTATTTGGATGGGATCAATACATTATTATTAGATGGTTCCTATGTTGAAAGTTCATTGAATGAAATTCATATAAAGTATAGGGAAATTGATCTGCTTATGGATGACATGTTGTTCCAAGGTCAAATTAATGAGGATGAGCATGCTTACATGGTGAATAAGTACTCTGTAGTTTCACGTTTTCTCAGAATTCTTAAAATTCATAAAGAATTGATAAACCCATCCTTTAGACCAATTGTAGATGGAAAATGTTCAAAAACCTGTTTTACTGGAACATTTTTGGATCAGAAACTGCAAGAGGGTTTAAAAAGTTTTCCTTACATATGTAAGGATTCTTGGGAATTCCTTGATAAAGTAGGGAAAATAAATGTGAATGGTGAATGCATTCTGGTCACAATAGATGTGGTAAGCTTGTTTACTGTGATACCACATGAGGAGGGTTTGTTGTGGCTAGAAGCGCAGCTACTAAAAACTGGGGTCTTTGATCAGGATGACATAAATGTATATGTGACCCTCATGGAAGTTGTGTTAAAAAATAATTTGAGTTTTGAATGTCAGTATTATAGGCAGAAGATGGGGGGAAGCAATGGGAGCAGCGTGCGCCCCCGTCTTTGCGAGCTGTATTATGGCTTATTGGGAACAACATTTTGTATTTAATTGTGCATTTATGGGCAATATAATTTATTATACAGGATTTTTAGATGATTTATTTATTTTGTGGAACGGCACTGAAGATGAATTAAAATTATTTTACATTTATATTAATAATACTGCTTTACACACAATCATAGTTTCAATAGTATAGCTTATTTGGACATTGATTTATCCATTACAAAGGATAGGGCGTTAAGCTCAAGAATTCATAGAAAACAGACTTTTTCTAATTCATATTTGGAATATACGAGTGCACACCATCCCTTTCAGAAAAAGTCCATAATTAAGGGTCAATTGGTCAGGGCAGCCAGAATGGTCAGCTCGGATTCAATTTTCCTTGAAGTTAAATTTATTTTGGACATGTTTGAAGCAAGGGATTACCCTGTTGATTTATTAGGTGAGGTTGGCAATGAAGTAATTTAGAAAAGGAAAAAAGGTTTTTATAAACCAATTCTGATCTATGGAAAAGATAGTCCCCCGGATTCATGAAGCCCACACCGGGTGCAGGCGTAGCGTATGCGGGACAATGCCAAATATGTCCACAGAGCGATTCAGGTATGAACCAACTCCACGTGCCCTACCGGCGTACGCCAGATCTACGCAGCCCTCGACAGGTATGAAAATCAACCCATGCGCAGTGTCGCACCATGCTAATGAAGGCATACAGTGATTCAGGAAGTGGTGCAGGCATAGCGCAAGCCCATGGAAATGTAAACCAAAAAACATGGTTTACATTTTCCCATACAGAACATCGGAGTTATGGAAGTGGACCAGACTCATGTATTACAAAGTTAACATATGCCAATGGCGAAATACACAGCCAATGGCACAAGAAAAGATGTACAACACCTAAAAAACATTTAAAGTTATGTCCACAGTAACACACAGTACAACCACAGGGCATGTGTGTGCAAACAGGAATACTAAGAAAATATATACAAATGTCATAAAATCACAATGAAAGGCAAATTAGGATTGCACCATAATATGCAATGGTAGGCATGGCACACCACAAGTAAGGCACAAGGGTTGCCAGAGGCCCGTGACAGTGTTCGGCGCTGTAACTGAATTAGTAGTCAATGCCATGCAAATGAGGCAGGTAATACTGAATCGCAAACGTCCCGCCGGATTAAGGATGTACCTGACGGTGCAGTGCTATAACACCGAGGAGTGTATCAGAGGTGATACATGACATCTGCAGAGGGGTGTGTCACCGTATCAGTAAGCACATTGTAGCAATGCAAATCTGGCCTGGCCACTGCTAAGCAAAGCTGCAGGACAGGGGTGGGGAGGAAGGCATAGAACCATTTAGCTGAGAGTACACATGGTACCCAAAAGTGCATGTGTATGGGGATGAAATCGTGCCCGAAACCCGGTAAGTGGATGCACGCACCGCGAATAGCACAAACAGGAAGGTCAGGGGAAGAAAAGAAAGAAATGCCGAAGCAGGATAATTGGCGTACTAATGAGCAATTAACACCAATCAACTCACGGCGGCCAATCGATGGCAGTAGACAAGCCTGCATGCAGAAACCTGTAAAACAGGATAGGGGAGGCATAGGATTGCAAATAAAGGAGGGGAGGACTTGGAATGCAAAGATAGGAGAACTGTCATAGCAGATCAAAGCAAACCCACAGCAGATCGGCAATAGCACACATTATGCAAGATAAGCCAGGTCTAGGAAAGTACAAATGAAAGCAGGCAGCTGGATGCATGCCAGCAAATGGTAGGTGTAACGTGTACAAATGTAAATGGAAGGGCAGGAGGTAATTCGCAGCATCCAAATGTAATGCAACACCAAAGGCAGCACAATAGCAGTTTCGTAAATAAAACACAGAAGATACCCTGTAGCCACGATCATACATACACACCCTATGACATCATCAGTGTTCACAGCAGAACAGTATAAAGTGTGAAAGCACACAACACACACCTGTGTATTCCCAAACACTGCACCATAGGTGTAAACAGACGGGGAACTTTTAAAATGTACATGGTGGGAGCTGCCATAGCTGTGATTCATCAGCATGTGTTACAGACCGGTGTTGTGGAGGATGATGCTGACAACTACCGTAGGCCTCAGAGGAGGAGAAGAGTGTTCAGACCAAGGGTAACCTACCAGGGGCTACATGATCTGGATATAGTAGAGCATTACAGGGTGGACTACAGCAAATAGTAGAGCTGTGCCGGCCATGCCTGAGAACCAGAAACAACAGAGGGGAACCCATCCCAGTGGACATGAAGGTATGTGCAAGCTTGCGAATACTAGCCACAGGTACCTTTCAAAGGCCAACTGGAGATATAATGGGGATCTCACAGGCATCGGCATCCAGGGTACTACACCAGTTCCTGGATACCATGTTACCAGATGCCAATGAGCATATATACTTCCCCCGAACTCAGGAGTAGTTGGCCAGCAATATGCGTCACTTCCACTGTGTGACAAACTACCCGGAGGTACTGGGTGTGATAGACTGCATGCACATACAAATCAAGTCACCATCCAGTGAGTATGGTAGGTGCTACATAAACCACAAGGGATTCCACTCCATCAACTGCCAGGTCATGTGCAATGCCCAGGGAATTATCATGGATGTGTGTGCTGGCAGTCCTGGAAGCTACCACGACTCCCATATCTGGCATGCCTCACAGCTGTATCAGGTATTTGTCAGGGAGGCATCCCACAAGGTCACCTTGTAGGGGATGCTGGCTATGCACTGGAGCCATGGATGATGACCCCCATCAGAAATGCACACACACCAATGCAAGAACGCCATAATGAGGCACACACACAAACCAGAATCCTCAAAGAGCATGTGTTCGGGATGCTGAAATCACGGTTCCAGTGCTTGGACACATCTGGTGGAACCTTGCAGTACTCTCCAGGCACGTGTGCCCACATCTTCATAGTATGTGCCATGCTACATAATATGATCCTGCGGAAACAGCTGCAGCAGGGTCAAAATGGGGGAGGGCCTCACAGCCCACCGCAATTGCCAAGACAAACTCAGGCATTGAGGGATCCACACCACAGGCACACTGTGCCAGCCCCAGTAGGCAGACGGAGGTGTGCCCAATATGCCTATGCCTTGGCAAAGAGGGAATGTATAGCACATACCTTGACAGTGTAGGCTCCCATGGACTGACACCCTCCCCACCTGCACACACAGTAACATGGATGGCACACAAACATGACTACCTGTAAATTGTGATGTATAGGTGGCCCACTGTGGAATCCTACATAGGCAGCCCTCAAACATTGTACACGCAACAGCCATTGGAACACGGAAATGTCAACACCTGAACAGTAGATGCGCCTATCAGCATCTGTCGGTGCTGTGTGTATAGGTTCTCAGGTACATTGGTAGGTGCACGCCCAAATGTCAGAGGCAACGCACCAAATGGGGCAAACAGTGACTCCCGTCACCACAACATCGAGTAAGCAACTGTCACTTACTGGAGAAGAGGCAATCGCGGGAGCACATGTGTGTAAGCACTGTCCTACACACAGTCATCATGGATTATCCGCCGCATTACTGAGGGGCTCCACAAAATGTAATCATGGATGTTGTGTCAAGGCAGGGGATGTACCCATGACAGGCATTCATCACCCCGGCATGCTGCATTCACGGTTGTATGAAGGTGTAGCAAATTATCGGGTGTAGCTAATTGTGATATATATACCCAACGCCGGAGTACAGCCAGTAAACATCACATGGCCATACCATTAACTGGACCCATCAATTTGTAAACTAACGGAGTTATCCATGTGAGTGTAGTGTGGAGTAACTGCTGTAGTGTACTGCACATACAAAATGACATAATTCATGTACAACCCCCAGATGTCCAAGTGGTACATGCAGTGACTGTCGTGCATGTTCCCAGTCCCACGTTCCGCAAGGGATGTAACGTAATCCCGATGGCACGGGTAATGCATTCCGGATGCAGGTCATCAGAATGTGTAGCACACGTTAGCGGGAATAAGCGTTGCCCACAGCTGGTAAGCGATGTTTAGATACGACTATATGGATATGCGCAAAACAGGGCTAAGCGTCACCAACCACTGCTCAGATCACGGTCAATGATGTACAGAACAGGTGACACCAGCATTAGTCACCCCTGAACAAATAGCACCTGCTCTGAAGGGTAAAACGACCACTGCCAGGAGTGGAACAGGCAGTCATGTATACAATCACCCAACACTATTGCTAGGCAAGATGGATGTACGGTAGGGTTCCACAGTTCAAATGACCAATGTGGGACATATGCATGATGTCTGCAGGACGACACATACACCCAGCCAGTACAAAAACCAGAACATCAGTGTTTTGCATAGATAAAAAGCTTATTCTGGTAATGGTCGCAGGTACGTGTTCCATGTCCTGTAACATGTAGGTGGGTCAGATACAGAATAAGTGTGTTATGTAACTATGACAAACTATAGGAAATATGTTTGTCCCAAGTTGCAGGACATTTTTTATGTTCACAAATATTTTGCAGGACACAACTGCACAAAGAGGGGCTGTCCCTCGCAAAGTGGGATGGGAGGTAATCTTAACCTATGGCAGGTGTGTAATGTGACAGGTACAGACACAAACGTGCGGAGCCCAGGAAATGCAGTATACACTGACAAACACACAATGAAAGGTGTAGCGTGCCTGTCACCACCCCTGTCTGAGATATGTATATATATGGTTCCCTATCAGAAGCCTGAAACACTATAAGCTTGAAAATCAAAATCCTGAAACCAAAAGCCTGAAAACTCAAAATCCCGAAAACCCAAAATCCTGAAACTCAAAATCCTGAAAACACAAAATGGACATACTGACGTCAGTGTGGCTTTGCTATTGTTAGCCCTGTGGTGTTAGGTCATGCGTTGGGTTCAGGTAAGTGTGCGGTTGGTTTTATGTTAGGGTTAGGGGCGGTTTAAGTGAGTTAGGGTTAGGGCGCAGGTTAGGCATGTATGCAATAGTGACAAAAATTAGGGTTAGGGGTGGTTTAAGTGAGTTAGGGTTAGGGCGCGGGTCAGGTGAGTGTGCGATAGTGACGGACCTTAGGGTTAGCGTTAGGGTCAGGGTCAGTCGGTAGATATTAGTGTCTTTATATTGGCATATTAGCATTATTTGTGTTTTCAGGATTTTGAGTTTCAGGATTTTGGGTTTTCGGGATTTTGAGTTTTCAGGCTTTTGGTTTCAGGATTTTGATTTTCAAGCTTATAGTATTTCAGGCTTCTGATAGGGAACCATATATATAGAGAGAGAGATATATATATATAGAGATATATATAGAGAGAGATATATAGAGAGAGATATATATAGAAAGAGAGATATAGAGAGAGAGAGATATAGAGAGAGAGATATATAGAGAGAGAGGGCGATAGTGTGATATATGTTGATATACAAGGGGTCACTGATATCTGCAAATATATAGATAGGTCGACGACATTCAAAACACCTTTGAGGTACAAATAAACAGGATACCGCCAACTATGGAACGTGTCACACACCGACATGCGTAACCAGGAGGCTGAAAGACAGAACACAGTACTGGAACAGTAGAACCGCGAGCAATATGATGATAGTAAGGAGATGTAGTCACCGCTGGTGGCGGTGCTGTCCACGTAGGTACTGTGTACAACTGTGGTTGTGAGTGATGTAGCCTGTGTATGTGTGTTGAGGGTGCCATGTGTGTTCCCGTGTGACTAAAGTGTGTGTGTCCGCATCGTGTGTCTGTAGGTGGCAACTCGGAAGTAGATGATTACGGTAGGTGCGGGTATAGCTAGCCGTAGGCATGCAGTAAACACCTGTCCCACATTGGGAGGGACAGCCCCCCCCCTGGGCAGGTGTGTCCTGACATGAAACATTACAAAGGGCAACTGTCTGAGAGATTAGGACATTAGTATGTCCCAAATAATATGCAATAGTTGCAGGAAATACTCATGCCTGTATGTAAGAAATGGAAATGTTACATGCAAACAGATAAGTAGTGAAGGACCAAGAACAATTGGTATGTAATGAGGACAATGAGGATAAAAGTATGTGCTATCCTGTGTACTGACCGTGGCCATATGTCAGCCTGTAAACACCACTGTGACCCGCAAGTGTCCAACTATGTCTATATGAAAAGGTGGCAAGCCATGTGACAGAGGGTCTGACACCAACACCACTGCAATGACTGCAAATATCTGGGACAGACATACACGGTATAGCGGTCATTTACAAATATCCCTGCACATATCGCCGTACATCTGGAGGTATGGAAGTATCAACCTCACCTGCATACCATATAGAAACCAATTAACAATGGCCCAAAGTAAATTCCCGTAACAGAAGTCTATTAAGTGATAGCACTGTAATTGGGGAAGGGGCCCACACACATATATATGGACTACGTAGAAATGCAAGCCCCACAAGACCGTATATGCTACGTACACCTGCCTACATCCCCCACACTGGAAACAATAGCAATACAGACCGTAACCACAGCCCAAACATCTAACTAGTCAATTACATCTGCTGAACCGTTAACATACCTTGTGAGACACACATTTAAAGGCACCATGCAAAATTGTATCCGTCGTATAACGGAACAAACGGCTATGTTACAGGTGTTTGCAATAGTCCTTTATCAGACAGGTGGGATAACAGGTACAGTCACAGGTAGAACCACATACTCAAGCCGTCACACACAATCCACAGGGGACATGACTCCAAACTAGACTTGGCTCTACACATAGCAGTTGCAATTACACACAACAAAACAATACAGGCCGTCTCCCCGAAGGCAGGGCAAATGGCCAATGCCCAAGTGGAGAATTCAATTATACCCCACTGTTGCCACGTAATTGGTAAATAGAGTAGCTGCACAGCTGAAGTGCACATAATTAGTCACACCGGACCATCAATTGGCGGCAGTAAACCACATGTTGCAGGTATAGACGTATATAAGGATGACTTGCCAGATATGCAAACTGTATGCCCATACCGTAAAACAGTTGAAAGAGTGATACAGAAGAGCGAGATAGAGACGAAACACCAAAACGATATCAAGGTATGTAGAACACTAACTGTATGTATAGTATGTTCTGTATTACGTTATGTCAGTGTATGCATAGCCTGGTTTGCAGTAATTAAAAGTGTCCGCCATGCATAAAGTGGGGAATGGTATTTATGTAGTGATGTCTTGCTGATCATACTAATGCTTGTAGAAGATGTGCGTCCAGCAGTGGGCCACACGATAAACAGCAAAGACACCACAAAAGATGCAACATGACTGCTTTAAACAGAACAATGTCATACGACCTGCCATCAGAGGCAGGGTATGTCCAATAAGTACGTGCCATAGCAGGGGATAGTATATGTAGATATACTGTAACAGTACGCATGTGTATGGGCATATAACGTCAATGAATGTCTAAGGTGGACCCTCTGTGCAAGTATGCTTTGAATTATGGGATACCATGTAAAACATGTTTAATGTATAGTACAGTAGATTGATATGTCAGATATGCTACACAGGAGAACAGGCATATGATGCATAACAAAGGTATCATATATTGATGCGAGTAGTATGTAATTAATATATGTATAAACAGTTATGATGAAATAAATAATATGTAATCCACTCTGTGCATTTGCAAAGGACGCAAACATTACTCCCATACTAGAATAGCAGAAGAGATGTGACAGACAAACATGAACATGATTGGCATGTACAATAACAGTATACATATGGTCTGTAGTCACGGGACATTGTAATAGCGTGACAGCCAATCTAACTGGAAGGGCTATACCAGTAACCATGCACAAAGGACATGTAATAGCTCCACAGGTTCATAGTGGGGTACCATGCAGTCTGGCAAGTCTGTGTAACAACAACTACAGTGTGCACACCAGTGGCACCTCTCTAGGGTAGTGTCCTGTGAACAGAAGAGCCATGTGTAACCTGCATCTCTGCACAGTACAGCCACTGCAGTGATCCCTGGCATACATGTGTCCACCATCCACCAAGCGAGGTATCACATGAACACTGCTACTGACTGTCCATGCGTGATGTACATAGGAATCATGTCCCAAAGCATGGTGAGTGTCCGGTCTGGGAATGCAACCCCCAAGCACATGCCACACACTGTCGCGTGCGTGCACATATCCATGAGCAACATGCTCATAGTGGCTATTGTGTATGTCGTGTATGCGGAGTATATCCATAAACATATTTGCAGACATGGGCCCTGTCTTTGCAGCAGAGGTCACCCCTGAGTATGTAGTCTGCAAATTTGTACAGACGTGGTGTCTGTACATAAGCTGCACACTTTAACAGTCGTAGCTCAATAAACGTCATGGCGTTTTAATGTTGAGTTATGTAAAGCTGTTGTGTAAGGTACACTCTAAGCGGGGTGTTGTACCCATGGATGTGTGTATAAGTCCGGTGTTCAGAGGTACAATGGGTGCCTATGTACCAGCTACACACCAGGTACAGACATGTGTGGACACATAGGATATCCATGCCACAGTGACAATGTGGTAATCACAGGAGTGTGTGCGACATTCATGTGTCTTACAAACACGTACAATGTGACATGTATGTAGGGGACTAACACCAATGTGATAACCAGTGGGTGGATGGTGTACTGCAAAGATGATGTTCATATCAAGTGTCATGCAGGTAGAGGCCATGATGCTCATATCGGTATCCGTCACAGTGAACCCATATGGATCGGGTCTGTATCAGCTGGTGGAGCAATAATGGTGCTGGGTATGCAGTGGTCTGTAAAGCTAGGCAGGGAAGTCCCCTCAGTGGTAGCCTGTACCTCAGGGAAGCATATACCGAACATGAGGGCCCCATGACTGAGGACTGTGGTATGCCAAGTGTAACTGTAATGCAGTACGTGATATTGTATGCCACCCTCAGTGTGTGTCCCATCCATTAGCCACTTTGCATAACATCCGGAGAAATATGTTGTGATGTGCAGTTGGATGTGTATGTTGACAATACCAGAATGGAGAACGGTGTTGAATGGCAATGAGAGGACAATGCAGGCTGTGTGGACCCCTGTGTAGTCATCAACTACTCTGGCGACTGTATGAAAGGTGTTCAACAGGTGTAGGAGGCATGCTGTGATCCCAACAAGACCAACCCAGCTGGCATCAAAGGACTGGAGCACAACAAAGACTCAGCAAATGATGTCCATGATGTGCCCTATAGCTGTGCATAACAGTCCAGTGAGGTATGTAGGGCAATAGTCCCAGTCGTGCATTGTGGTGCCAACTGTGTGGAGTGTTACTGTCGCTGTGTGCCAGTCAGGGACCACAATGTCTGGTACAAGGCTATTACTGAATATGGCGTCCTAGTGGGGAGACATGCTGTTCAGAGGTCTGTGGACATCACATCCAGGGATATTGTAGGGTGACAAGGGGCCTAGCATTAAAGCTATCAGACAGCATGTTGCCAACATCACCTGTTACTGTCATGTTCCAGAGTGACAGTTGTATGTGTGAGCAGATGTGGGTATTGCATACGACTACTGACATACCACCATAATGCCTTGTGGTACATCTAGCTAGTCATGGAGTATGTGATGAGGGATCCTGTGGCCCTACCGAGGCTGACCAGTGCGTCACCCCACCCATGGGAATGTACACCAATGTGTAACAGCCCCCACCTGTTGTTGTAAAGTATGTCCATGGGAACGCACCCCCAGAGTGTCGTCTGTAATCTGGTGTGTACCATCATGGCTCTGTGTGGAATAGCATGAACCATGTTGTCGTGTACATGCTAACAAAGTGCACTGGGGTATGTCTCAGTGTTTGCATGTGCATTGTCCACCTGCAAGTGTGTCACAACAACAACTACCGCTGTCATACGACATCTGAAGTTGGTGTTGTAGTCCTCGTCTACTGTGTATGTCATAAAGTGTGTGGTGCCGGTATGTGGCTAACAAGGGTGGGTAGCAGATGTTGAGATTCCACCAATGAGGGGATAACCCCAGGTGTGGAAGAGCAGTCACATGTTGGTAGTGTCCATGTGAAGGATACTGTTGGTCTTGGAGGTGGTGTATGGGTCGAACCAGCCTAGCGGAGGTTATGACTCACGCACAGCGTACGCCTAATGTGTCAGTACATGTGTGGCTATCACAGTTAAGTGTGGGTTACTGTCAGTCTCACATTAGCAGCAGCAGTAGTTCCGGACACAGTTATATGCACGTGGAGCACCTGTGATGCATTGTGCTAAGTAACCAGCCAAGATGTGTGTACAACATAGTGGAATATGGGGACACCTCAGCCGTGGGTGTGCCAGTCCAGGTACGTGCCTGAGAGGTACGGTCTGTCTATAACCAGTCATTGCAGGTGTGCTCTGCAAAGCCAAGAGGCATGTCCCAGTCACTGCAGAGATATTGAAGTGGTGCCGTATCAGGTGTGCCTTTCCTGTGTGCATCACAGAGGATGATGTCAAGCATTGTGTGACATGACCACATGCTTCGCTAGCCAGTTCCCATTCTGGTGGTGACTGTTACTGGACACTGTGCAAGACAGGCAGTATAAAAGCAGCAAGAGTCCAACATGTGATCCGTACTCCCAGGGCTGACAGGTGCAGGTCAACTGTGCCACAGCATCATGTTTGACTGGGTCTGTCAAAGTGGACGTATACTAGACACCTGTGGAATGACAGCAGAAGCATGGACAACTGTTGGGAGTGACACAGTTGTTCGTAGTACAGTGGTAAGAGGTCCGGATGACCGCAAAATGCTTCCCAGGGCTTGGACCACACCATCAGGGCTACAACACTGGTGGGCTATTGCATGTCCCTGCACACGTAGTCTGTGCCCTGAGATACAACTTCAGTCACACAAACATGAAGATGAGTCACATCGTACCTGCTAACTTGTGGCATGTATGCATAGGTTATGCTGCAGAACCAGTTACTTGACATCAGGATGTAAGTGACTATCGCCTTGTGTAGCCTGCTGAGTGGAACAGCAGTGTGACTGCCAACAGTCACCTAAGACAGGTGTGTTGTGCATGTTATGACACCCTATTGGCTGTATGTGATGGGCACACGTGTCTGTGGGCTATAGGTTGGTGTGGTTGTGTTTGATGATGTGGCCTGTCGTTGGTGCCCACACAGAGTATGGAGGGGTACTGTACAAGGTGTCTCCATATGTGTGGCCTGTGGTGGGGATCATGTGGGACTATGATGTGTGGGTGCATTGCCAATGTTGCACATCCCCACATGACTGTCAGGTGCAGTCAGGGTTGGTGACAGTATAACCCCCAGCAGGGCTGCATATGTGCATCCCCCACAGGCTGTACTGTTGTATGTTGGGAGGTGTGCATTGACTGTGTACATGAGAATAGCTCTATTGTCACATGTACTACATAGTCATCATAGTGACAGGCAATAGCACTGGTACGTGCCAGTTGGTCATGCCTGTATATAAGTGGTACATGCCAGGTGAACACGCCGTATAAACCACCATGTCTCATGAGGTATGTGAGTGATGTGTGTACAACAGCTGTTGTACAGTTATCAAGCTGGAAATATATGGACAGACAGTGTACCTGTGAGGACTGGTGTGAAATGGGTGCTAAACTAAGCAGTAGCTCATAACTTGCCAAGAAGCTCTGAACAAGTGCTGAGCATGCCCATACATTACAGATAGGGTGTTGGATAATATCAACCCACAAGTGTTGACAACAGTCATGATTGGTGGCACCGCATCAGAACACTGCTGGGTATGGTCTGCAAGTCCATGAACCATTATCAATGTAGATGTTAGCAGTACAGATGTACAAGACAGTACGGATGTTCGGCTACAGATGCCTTTGTTTGTCACAAATGTGTTCTACTAGTGGCCTGTTGACAGACTCACAACTACTAAAGGTGCTACAGTGACATGAGCATATCACACAGTGTCAGCTACAGTAAACCAGGGTTAATGTGTTGTACCCCACACGCATTGTAGCCCATACCACAAAGACAAATGTCAGCCATCTGTGTATGTGAGGATGTGAAAGGCCATGACCTATGGGCAATTGTTGTCACAGTGTTGCAAACAACATACAGAATGGGCTGTGTGTGTGATGTGTGTGACATATGTGCACATTCTGGTGGATGATATCAGCAATGACACCACTAGGGGAATACCCACCGTACCCATTAAGAAACACCTAGGCTGTGGTAAACAGTATGGACACTGTTAGGGATGGTGTAGTGTAGTACACCTCCCTGAGCTGGAGACATCTCCCTGGCCATTTAGGTAGTCATCTGAGGTACTCATGACATGACAGGGTGGTATCCATGAGCACGGAGATCATTGGACAGGCATACACAGCACCCATGTGACCAATATTGGAATACACATCACCCTCCAGGGGTAGGGCCCATGCATGGATGGCCGATACCAGCCTCCACAATACTCACCTCCAGTATGCAGCATGCTATCCACCTTGCATACAGACATATGCCACACTATGCTGTTAGACATGCTACATGTCCATAGCCTGATCTGAAAGACATACGTCATGGACAACCACCGTCCTATGACTAGGATGGCCACATGCTGGACAGATCCCTGTGCCATACCTGTGACATACTCCCACCATACCATGCAGCCCTGTCCACATAGCTGCACATATCATCCCTATCATACATGGTGTGATGGCCGTATGGTAGATGCAGCATCATCTATCTGGATCAGTAATGTGTCACTGATGTCCCTCGCAGTGGTGTAATGGGTGTCGGATACAGCTAGGAAACCCAGACCGTACATGCTATAGCTGATAACCTTACCTGCGAATGACGTCCGACTAGCCATTGTCCCATGTCTATCACATGTGCAACACAGACGATACATGGCAGGATGTTGAACAGCTGTACAGTGCAGTGTAGATGTCTATGGCAAAACAGATGCATGTACAGGTTTCCATGCATACTTGGTGCATTGTCACTGCCCAAGTCCAGTAAGGCTGTGTCTGTGTTGATATGTGACATATCCACAGCATCAAGGTCAACAGCATTACCGTGGATACATCAGGCATGAGTAGATAGGTAAGAACACCAGTGCAGGCAAACAGACATGCCCACATGGAGACAGACTTCACATGAAGTAGGAACACTAATGAGGTGACACACATATATGGGGATGATATCCAATGCATACTGGGTGTTACATGTGTGTGACACATACATGCCAGTCGTGTTAGTGTCATGTTGATTTGCAAAGATAACTGTGCAGATGTACTAGAAATGTATGTGCAGCAGTATCACTGTACATGTCAGTAAATGTGACCTGTCACCTTCATCATGTCTTACAGATAATGCCGTGTACACACCTACCAGCATACGGCCGACAGGAGGATGATGTCGTAATCCCGTACCTCCATGAGAACTACGAGGTGTTATTTAGCCATGTGCCACAGCATGCACAGCAGCGGGATGACCTGTGGCAGAATCTTCGCAGGAGGGTCAACGAAAAGGGGCGGCCACAACCACACCTACCAGCAGGTGCACAGATACTGCACGGACCTGATACGTCAAGCAAAACAGTGTGCCACTGCAATCGCCAGGGAACAAGATGGAACAGGTGGTGGGCCACCAACCCAGCCTCCACTCACACACAGAGGAGCTACTGGCCAGTCTGGGAACACCCTCAGAACAGCCCCCACAAACACTAGCTGCCATCGTGGAGGTGGGTGTCTCCCAACCAATGAGCCTGGAGTTGCCTGGTAAGTCAGTACTGAACATATGGCCAGTATATCCCACGTACGTGCATGTGTCAGTGTACATCATGTAATGTAACAACATATGCAAGGTATGTGGACACACATGCTTTATGCTACCCTGTGTATGCACCATACCTCTGAACTGTACAGGTATTTGCAGGATGTCCAGATGTCTGCCTCATATTGTCGGTGTTCCCCTTAATATCTGTCCCTTTCTGGCAAATAGCTGAGGAATGGAGTCATTAAATGATGACATACATTTGTGTTTATGACTGCACATTCCGTGTAAAACCCATGTGTATGCAAACCTATTAGTCTAGCAAATTTCTAAGTTAGTAAGAGCAATATGTCACAGTTGTCCCTATATGTCCCCCATCATAGTAGGCTTTGTACACATTTATTGTTCTAAGAGGTTGAGAGGTATTGTATGCACACATGTGCTGACTATATGCTATTGTACAGGCAAATGTGTTAACTTGCACTGTGCACCCTGTGGCTGTCATGCAGTCATGGATAATGTTCATACTGCGGTGTCACCCTATACAGGTACCTCTGGCGTGCCGCACAGACAAGAGTCCATTGCAGGTGAGACTGTCATCAGTATCAGGCATGTCAAACCATAGATCTATTCGCCATGTGGCCAGTTAATACATGCATATACAGGTCGCATCACCCATCATCCACACAGGCCACCCATGTGCAATATATACAACTGAAATGATACACAGACATGAAACTACAGTATTTGTCATTGATGCATGTGTGTCCAGCTGTGCATACAATGGTGGAGGTGTTCTACAATGGAGGCATATGTACTATACAGTGGAACAAAACGTGTGGTACACAAACCAGTACCGCACAGTGAGCAGTGATATGGGCAGACCACAGGCGTCACCATTGTGTTATATGCCCCTGCAATGGTTTCACACATTGTGATGTTCCATCCGACATGTCTGAGACATGTAGCGTTTTGGCTGCAATATTGTCACAATTTCCCATAACCCATACCCCACATACCACACATACACCTGTTGTCTGCATAGCCCTGTGGATGGTGACATATCCAACATCTATGGGTGTATGTCATATGGGACAACACAGACATGTGCGACAGATGGCCATCACATACATGATCAACACATGTGCACACATGGCCATGGGGGATGGCCAGAGACACGTAGCCACACAGAAGATGGGATGTGGATACACCCTGTCCCACTTTGTCCACACATGGTCCAATTACAACTGTACTAGACCGATTGTACAGGTGATGTGGTACGCTGCACATCCTAAATGCCTGTGCACAGCTAGTGGAGGTGTCAGTGACGTGTACCTCATAAGATGTGTTGAACATGTCTGTGTCATAGCATGACGGTAGTCACCTTCACAGATTCCACTGACAGTGACACCAGGCCACAGATACTGTACTTTTCCCCCTCCCGCCATAGGACAACACTGTTAGCTGTGCACCTTATGTGCGTGGTACATCAATGTCATGTGTGAAATGGTGACGTGACAGGTCCACTATGTGTGGACATGGTTGCCATGCAGCTAACACTCTGTAGTCATCGTGCAGGGGTATCATCTGTATGTCCTCCAGTGACCTGTCACATGACATAGCATGGTTGGGTGTGTATACACCTCAGCATCGTAGGTCACAATCCACAGGTATGTCATGGGTATGCATGCAGTTCTGGATATGCAATGTGTAGATAACATGCACTGTTTAGAAATATAGCCGCCTCATGATGCCATGCAATGGCACAGTGTCTGTACATCACACTGTACAGCAATGTAGACTGCTCACAGTCCCCTACCATGCCCATGCACATTTGCTCAACATGCATTCTATCTGTAGGGCATATGGACAACACTGCAATGTGATACCCAGTACGACGCTGTACATGTGTCAGGACACCATTGTGTCAGGCATGCATGTTAATGCACACGTCAGCAGATTACATGTCAAGGTCATGTCAGCCATATGTACTGTTATCCTGTTCTGGTCCACATGGTGTATCATGGGGATGCATGCATACTACCACAATCATGTGAATTGCATCGATAATATGACACCTGCCTGCTGTAGTGTGCATTCCAGGGGGTATGCTTACAAACACTATTGATGTCTGAGCTGCATGCTGTCAGCTGTATCACAAGCATGCTGCATGCCATCTGTCATCTCACATGCATGGTGTGTCAGTGTGTGTGTGTGTGTGTGTGTGTCAGTGTGTGTGTGTGTGTTTGTGTGTCAGTGTGTGTGTGTCACTGTGTGTGTCTATTGTAATTTAGAGTCTTTCTTTGCATTCACGGGTGATGTAGGTGCGTTACCCTCCTGCGGTCCATCTGATAGTGTCCCCACAGATGCTAGCAGTGATAAACATATGCATGAGGTACAGGCAGGGATGTCAGGGGTGGAATCTGTGCCAACGGTTTCCATCCCAGCTATGTCCCCCTCTTCCCCGCACACAGTTCAGCTGCCAACACATACCGCATCTACAGTGGCCATAGAGGAAGGACAGTCAGCATTTGTTAGCATTGAACAGGAATGTGTGGTGGCTACAGAAGGTGTGTCTCCACACCATGGTGGCAGTATACTGACTGAAGATGTGCCACACAGGCATGGAGCTGGTGCTGCTTGTAGGAGGACCTCTGTCAGACATGCACCTGCAGGACATAGTGCAGCAGCTGGGATCACCAGACGCATGTTGCAGACTGTAATGGTGGCACAGGCACTTACCGAACGGCAGAACAGAGAAGGTCAGAGGCTGCAGAGGGCTGCTATCAGTACCCTAAACAACAACATCCAGGCATTGGCAGGTGTTCAACAGCAGCTTGCTGATGTTCTGGACAGGCGATTGGGTGACATGGTCAGAATCCCCGACCATGGCATGGCAATCCGCTAGCATGAGCTGTCTGTGCTGGAACATCTGGTAGGGGTGAGGCATAGGACACATGGACGTAGGCCAGCTACACCACCTAGTGCAGGTCAACGTGAGCGTGCCACCTCACATGGCCGATCCCATAGTGCCGGTAGCAGTAGCAGTGCAGCTGGTGCTGCGCTGTCTACACCAGGTCACAGCAGGCCATGTGGACGTGGCCCTGGACTTTCCCGGCGGGGACACGGTTCCAGTGGCCATGTGTCGTCAGACAGTAGCCATTCTGTACCTCTGCCTGGTAGTGCCCATGCAACCCCTGGCAGGCACAGGACACGTGGCTGTGTCCGGTCACAGTGAGCTGTACAACCTGGTCTGTACAATCTGGAGCTGTCCATAATACCCTTGTGTAGGCCTCACAAATGACAGAACTGTGTACACACATACACGCACACAACAAACACAACTGTAGGGCTCCACAACACCCACATGCATACGGAACAGACATGTCCATTCAAATCACTGGCCCTTACCCGCACACATGATGTCATCCATTGGAGCAGCCTATGCCCCTGGCAAACAGTATCACCCTGTACATATGATGAAGCCTGTGCTGCATCCCTGTCATCCACACCATCGGTGCAGGTATATGTTCAACTGGTCTGATGCACAGGGTGAACAGAATAGTGAGAGGTGTATCTAACATTACTTGTGTATGCATATTGAGGGATGTGTATGTTGTATTGGTCGTGTGTGAATACTGAGAGATGTGAGAGGTGTATCTAACATTACCTGTGTATGCGTATTGAGGGATGTGTATGTTGCATTGGACGTGTGTGAATACTGAGAGATGTGTATGTGACATCAGTGGTGTACTGTCGACATGCACCAGTCATACCATGTAGTCCAGGTGCAGCATGCATTGTGATATGTTCACAGTATGTGTCTCTGTTACAACAGTAACAGCATGTTGGTAAAGATGCCCTGGTTCCCTCCTATGGTGTATTGGTATGTGCCTACAGGTATTAGTGTTTGCAGTCCCCCATGTGTAACTGTGGAGTACTCACAGGCACGTATGGCAATATCAGCATGCTAAACGTACCCTCAACCTGTCTGTTGGAAAGTCGAACATGGCACATTTCCGCACATATACTGCACCTGAAGCATGTGGTCAGTTGAACAGGCTACAGCGGACAGAGATGTGACATACATACCGGGAAACATTACAGGTATGTTGACATGGTGCAGGGGTTGTACACAGCGGTCTGGCCAATGATGACGTTAGAGGCCACCTGATAGCATGAGGCCACACTGTGTAGCAGTAATACCCTGTCACAGTACAGGAACATGGCCACATTCATGGGGTCTACAGTACTATAACACACACCCCATAGTGTTGAAGTGTGGACCCTTGCCTATGTGGTCATCACCATCGCATTACTTTTCACCCACACGACGTGGCACAGAGAAGGGACATGTACAGGTAGCCAGTACGGCTGGGACCGCTGGCATCAACAGGGTAGTAGACTGCATCACCATGAGGGGTTAGTGATCCTGCTTCCACAGTATGGTAGCATACACCCTCACACCAAGCACCAGACAGCCATACATACATGCACACGCACACACACTGTGGTAACCAGATGTGTATACAGATAGCTGATGTGTGTGATGCACCACACCTGCCGACGTCATGCTTTCCACACTGCAGTATGTACAGATCTCTACAATGGTGTACAGGGATGTGTTACAACTGGGACATAGTCCCTACCATATGTGGCATGTGTGGTCACACAAGCAGGCACACATGGCAGTGTTGGGAATGATACACCTGCCATATGATGAGCCGTTTGATAGACATGCAGCGGTAATGTCTTCAGTATGTGTACCAACACTATGTCTGGCAATTGTGTGGCTATATGCACATGGGAGGATGTCAGTGATACAGGTGTCACGTGACATACAGTTGGTAACACCTGACCGCTGTGTATGCGTTATGTCATCACCATCAAGTAACAGTGACATAGTGTACTGTTTGCACATGGCATGGTAGGATGGCATGTGACACAGCTGTGAGCCATCCCTGGCACACATACATCTACACAGGTGGATCACCACTTTATGTACACACATCCCTCCATACGTGATGTACAACCAACCGTACTGTCTGTATGTCACCATATACAGGTGTCAATGATGGGGCTGCATTGCAACTGCATGTTGTAGTTAGGCACAGCTGTGTTATGGACATCGGCCACTGCACATGCATGGTTGCTGCATGCACAGTACAGATTGTACATGTGCGTTGGTCTTACATGTGTCTCCTGTAGCCGTGTTTGTATGCATTGCTATTGGTGGACATGTGTGTTGACATACAGAACACATGGACTGTGGCATGATATCATGGGTGTCATGGGCGACTACTACAGGGGAATGTGTCCTCTGTCAACATTGCTACCTCCTGTACTGTGAGCATTCAACAGACATGGACCCACCTTCCATTTGCTTGTGTATGATTGCTTAGGCCACTGTTCTGCACGGGGGACAGCAAAGGCTTAGCTATGTACATATGTGTTGTGTGTGTGGTCTATGCACACATCCACTACAATCACATGTTTGACATATCCAAACGTGTGTTCGTTGGTGTACAGCAACATCTGTTACAGCTGTGTAAGACCCGGGGCCCCTGGTATGTCTTGAGCTGACCTGGTCATGTATAGTGGTATAGTTGCAATGCATAACACCTGTTGGGAACCCTGTCAGTGCATGTGTAGTCTGTACAGTTGCTATAGACCTCTGTACAGTCCACTGGTCATGTGTCACACGGTGTTGTAGTAATGCATGGCTGTGTATTGCTGCAGCAATGACATGGTGATGTCTCAAGGGCTACAGTGTAGACTGCGGTGTGTACATCTGTAATCTGCACCTGTGACAGCTGTGATGGCAGCTGAGTGTGTACTGGTCACTGCATGTGTGTGACCGCTCTGTGCATGGGGACAGTTATACCTTACTGTGCCCTTCCGTGTTTAGACTCCATCTGCATGCAAGATAGCCCTTTGCAACTGCTAAGTGTGTGAGCATGCCCAGTACGCTGTTGTGTAGATGGACACACATGACAGTCCAAACTGTGCCCTTGCGTGTTGACTCCGTCTGCATGCAAGACGGCCCTTTGCAACTGCTGTGTGAGCATGCCCAGTACGCTGTTGTGTAGATGGACACATGACAGTCCAAACTGAGCCCTTGCGTGTTGAGACTCCGTCTGCATGCAAGACGGCCCTTTGCAACTGCTAAGTGTGTGAGCATGCCCAGTACGCCGTTGTGTAAATCGACACACAGTACAGTCTGAACGGATGTGTATTACTAACAGGGGCGGCTCGTGGCATCGGACTGCCGGACTGCAGCCTCCTCAGCTCAGTTGACTTAGTTGTTTAGTTTATGATTTTTTAATGTAAAAAAAAAATATATTTTTTTGCACTTTAAATTTTGAGTCTGCGACTCGGAAAGTACGCGCATGCGCAGAGTGCACGTCAATCGCGGTTTTAAACAGCGCTTTTTTTTTTGTTTTCATTGCAGCCCGGAGGATGCAATGAAGGCATTATTGTGATGGCCCAGAAGTCTATGCGGTTGAGTACAAACCGCATAGACTTGGAAGGGGCTCGGACTGCGACGTCCGCAGGCACATCATGACGTGCTTGCTTGAAAAATGCTGCTGATTGGTTGTCGCTCTCTTCCCGGGCTTTATGTGCTGGGAAAAGAGCGAGAATCAGTCAGTTCAGTTAGCTGCTTCGAGCTTCAGCTTTCAGTTGCTTTGTATTGTTTGTTTAAAGTTTAGTTTCGTGATCTTTTTACTTTTTTTTGGATTTATTTGGGAATCGGTCAATCGGATCATTTTACGTTTTTTTGGGTGGATTTATTTTCTGCAGCGTGTGCGGTGTGCCTACTCCTAGAAGAACAGAAGAAAAAGAAGAAAGAAGAAGAAAGAAGAAAAGTTTTAAAGTACAGAGTGAACGAACTTGAAGGTGCAGATTCAGAATTAAGTAAGTAAATGTTAGCCATAGCCTTCACATCAAAACTTTTTCTTTTGTTTTATCTATTTGGCGACTTCTTAGATCAAGTAACCCTCGCTTAGAGAATTCATTGTGTAAATATTAATGCAAAATTGTAGTTAAGTACAGGGAAAGGTCGTATTTGTATGCAATGATCATTTGTAAGCACAGTTCGTGCACCCACCTCTGCAAACTGCTTGGATTCCATGCTTCTAAATAAAGGCTGGTTGCATAACATGATTGCTTTCTTACATCCCAAGTTATTCGTGTGAAAGGGTTGAGAGCTGTATTTGGGTGCATGAAGTACACTTTCTTTTTCGGGTTTCTGTGTTCTTCAAGTAGGATCATGGACAAAGCGGCGTTTTTGCTGCTGGTCCTTTTAACTGAGGAGTGTATGGAGAGTACTGCTGAATCCTGCAGAGGAGCTCAGTGCCACATGTCTGAAAACCAAGAGCCGAGACAATGCCGTGGAGCTGACTGCTCCAGCAAGAGGCAGGACACCTTTGTAAGTTGTTACCACCAGTCAGGGAAAGTTTATTCCAAACTCTCAGCATCAAAGCCAACATGCTTCCAGCGTGGGCTACAATGCAAGGTCTAGTACTGATTTAAAAGGTGCAGGGCACCCGCTGTCTGGAAACAGCAATCAAAGTTTCTGATGTGGACGGCATAGGGGCTTGTGCTGGAGGTGACTGCTATAGTAAGCAGTTAAATACCACAAATGATTGCATGGGTGTTGAATGCAGATTTCCTTTCAGAATTCGTCTAAACCCAGACCTAAATCACAAGCTACTTTTTGGAGTACACAGACAGTTTTTTTTTGATTGCCTTATCTTTCATTTTGCCTACTGTTGAGGGCCATAACACTACAACAAGTCTTTGAAACCAAATGATGGTTTGTACTGTACAACAATAAATTCAATGGGTCTTATGTTCTTATTCTTGTAATTAGGATATTTATTTGTTATTCTTTTCAAAATCTCTGTACATCTGATACCAATGCAGGTTTGCTAAATGACCGCCAATCAATGTATTCTGCATATCTCACTTCTTTATTCAGCTGCTGACTGCTGTAAATTCAAATGTCTTTTCAAGCCTCCATTTCTCATCCGCAGATGCTCAGATATATGGACACATAGAATGCTATCAAACAGAGACAGAGGGGAATGGGGATATGTGCCACAGTGAGTGAGCATCTAGTATCAAAATATTGCAGCTGCATTTAAATGGTACTGTCTGTGTGCCAGGTCTAATCGTTCTAATTAAAAAAAAAATTACAGCATGCAACAATACAGAACGGTGAGTGTCATCATTACATGTGAACCCAAATAGAATATGCAAGGGTTGTAAAGATTTAAATAAAACAAATGCACATGTACAGGTACACAAACACACACATGCACACACTATATACAGTGTGCAGAAAAATAAATGAAGTGCTTATCTTAACTATTTTTGGACTTTTGATGTGTACGGGTACTGTACTTTAGCTCAACTACTGAACTTGTTTTCTTGTCTATTGCTTTAGCATACTTGCCTTATAAAGAAATCTCTCTCTATCTATATCTATATATATATATATATATATATATATATATATATATATATATATACACTGTAAAAAAGGTACTTATGATGCAAACTGTAAACTAACAACTTATATTTGTGATGCATTGTCTACTGATGAGGAACTGGTCAGGACTCTGCAGTTACTCTTTAGGTGGATAATGTCTCCAAGGATGAAGCTGCCACCCATCGCATATACTCACCGATAATCAAGTTCAAAGTAATTTATTTTGAGAAGAAAATATAATTACTTCCAGAGGCAATCTTGGAAGAAATGATGGTTTGCATTAATAGTGTCCTTAAGACTTTTTTCCCATTTACCACTCTGTTCTAAGCTAAGAGAACTTCTCTACCTACAGATGTGACAGTCCCCTTTTGATACTGCCACCAGATGCTTTTTTTTATGTCAGCATTTGGCTTTTATTTTGAAGATTTTCAATACTTGTTTTCATAATATTTTTGGTTTGTTCCTCATAAAACTTGTGGCAAATCATTTAGGAATTAAGTCAGTAAATAATGACACACTGAGTTTCAGACTTCATAACCAATGCATGCTAAAGTAAGACTTGTTGTTCTATCAACTGTCTCAATTTATACAAGAGCAATTTTTAGTACTGTTTATATGTTCCCCCAATATATTTGGCCTTGTCCAGATTTATTGCATTAACAGGTTGAGAGGTACATGCAAATAAATTGGTTTATAGAATTAGGCATAGCCAAACCTCTCAACTGTCCTTGATTTTGGCTCAAAATGTTGCTCTTCCCCCTAATAATCCCTCCGCAAAATAGCAACTTTGGAAGAAAACATGGAGGGTTTACAATTAAGAAATAACTGTAATCATAGTTATAGATTACTTTTATTTCAGAAATGCATGTAGATTATTTTATTTTGTCAGCTGCTCAAGTTAGCAGTACTAATATTAAAGTGTCCCTTCTTTGACAGGTTCCCAGCTGTATTGTGTGGCTATTTTATATTTTTACATCACATTTTTGGTCCATTTATCATAAAATTGTGTTTTTTGGCAAATTAGTGACAAATCATTAAAGTCTGAAGTTAGAAAATAATGACAGATATTTGAGTTTTAGATTTCATACCATTCAGAAAATTCATACTAATGCAAGACCGATTCTATTATCTTTCTAAGTTTATAAGAGCAATATTTTTAAAAATTGTCCTTGCTTTTGGGCCTTTGTCCCACTTCTTTGTATGGCTTTGTCCAGATTTCTTGCTCTGAGGTTGAGAGGTATGACAAATGTGTCAGGGTCATCACAGTCAGCCAGAGACATTTCAAATTGTGACATACTTGTTGCACCCCACTCCCCTATGTAGTGACTCTGGATGTGTCGAAGCAAGGCAAGAAGTAGTTATGCAGTGTAAATGTGCAGGGTATCCCCCCATCCAAGGTAGACACAAGTACTAGAGTGGCTTTTCATCTGTTCTTGATTTTTGCAGAATGGTCTGGTTTCTGTCATATTTTTTGTACTGTTGATTTATGCTTATTACTCAAAGTGCCTGTTGCTCTGTGTTTAAGTAGCAATACTTTAATGACCATCAGGTAAGCCTGGCTGAGATTGTAAGATGCAAGTAAGCTTTAATAAGCATACTGTTAAAGAATTGCCAACATTGAAAGCCTTTCTGTTGTTGCCATGTAGAGAATACTTAACTAATGTATAAGCCTTGGGTATTGAAATGCATATGGCAGTATTTGTAATAAAGGACAGGATTACATTATTTTAAGAAGCTCATTACACTTGGAGACTTCCAGTCATCTCTGCAGGCTTTAACCATAAACTAAACAGAATGCCAATCGTGTGGTCCATAACCTGTACAGTAATCCTTTTAAGCAATGTATCTTGAGCTTATTTCTTGTTTGCTTTTCATTTTTTACTTTGATCATGTTTTCCCCATGAAACAAGTAGATGGTTGTCAGGCAGCAGGTCTTTTTTTGGATAAGGAACATTTTTACAAGTGGGGGCATCAGAGATTTCTACTTTCAGCATGTTACTTGGTACTTTAATAAAGCTGAATATAAATTATAATTAGAACTGCAGTGCAAGAAGTGGTTTGAGTTGAGTGCTGCTTGTTTTTCTTGTACTTGATTATGACTGGCATTCCATTAATGTATTTAAAAAAGTAATTTATTTTTCATGCCTCACAACCTTTATGTTTCCATCTAGATATTAAGTAAGCTGTCATGCAGCCAATGCATTGAAATAGTTTTATTCTTCCACACTTCATTTTGTCTTGATTGGACTCTCATAATGACGGTTTGGCACCTACGGCAGTGTATTTAGTTAGTTTTTTGTGGTTTTGAGCATAGCTCTTCCCATTTCTAGTTGACCACACCCCTTCCCATTGACCCCACCCATTCAGCTGTCTCCTGCAGCCCCCACTTTGATTCGAAGTCACCAGCCGCCACTGATTACTAAGCGTGTGGCCATGCCCAGTGGCACCTTGTGTCGGTGATGTCCCTCTGTGCATGGGCATGGCCGTTGACATCCTGTATAGCCATGGTGGTCATCCAGGCAACAGATGTCCATTTTCAACGTCACGATGGATGCCTACCGAGTACACACTGGTCGACTATCTTGAAGGGTGTACTGTCTGTGGTGCATCCCGTGTCTGTCTTGCTGTTGTAGTGCTCCGTAAATCTTACTTTGCCCCGCTCACACCACTGCCGGGTGTTTGTCTATGTCTACCGTGGGACAGCAATATGTCGGTATGCTTTCAGACTGATCACTCTCTATACAATCCCTGTCGGCATCCTTGTCAGTGCGGATGATGACACGCACCTAGAAGTATGCCTCTGGGATGGCTGCGTTTAGTAATCTCTGTAGCGCATTCTGTAAATGCGTCATGCTGTAGTGTGATAGGGTAGTTAGGTGTATGTTCGACTCCCAGCCCTGCCAAGTGTGTGTGTTTGCGCGCATGCTCCCGTCCGCCTGTGGACTCAGTCATGCTTTTAGATGCCTCATACCACAGAAATTTCCTACCGACGTCTTTGCCTTTGTGGATGATGACACGCACCTAGATGTCTGCTTCTGGAACTGCTGTGTTTAGTAATCTCGGTAGCGCATTCTGTAAATGCATCATGCTGTAGTGTGATAGGGTAGTTAGGTGTATGTTTGACTCCCAGCCCTGCCACGTGTGTGTGTATGTGTGTGTGTGTTTGCACGCATGCTCCCGTCCGCCTGGGGACTCTGTCTTGCTTTTACATGCCTCACACCACAGAAATTTCCTACCGACGTCTTTGCCTTTGTGGATGATGACACGCACCTAGATGTCTGCTTCTGGAACTGCTGTGTTTAGTAATCTCGGTAGCGCATTCTGTAAATGCATCATGCTGTAGTGTGATAGGGTAGTTAGGTGTATGTTCGACTCCCAGCCCTGCCACGTGTGTGTGTTTGCGCGCATGCTCCCGTCCGCCTGGGGACTCAGTCTTGCTTTTAGACACCTCACACCACAGAAATTTCCTACTGACATCTTTGTGGATGATGACACGCTCCTAGATGTCTGCCTCTGGGACTGCTGTGTTTAGTAATCTCGGTACCGTGTTCTGCAAATGCATCATGCTGTAGTGTGATAGGGTAGTTAGGTGTATGTTCGACTCCCAGCCCTGCCACGTGTGTGTGTTTGCGCGCATGCTCCCGTCCACCTGGGGACTCAGTCTTGCTTTTAGACGCCTCACACCACAGAAATTTCCTACCGACACCTTTGCGGATGATGACGCACCTAGATGTCTGCCTCTGGGACTGCTGTGTATAGTAATCTCGGTCGCGCGTTCTGTAAATGCATCATGCTGTAGTGTGATAGGGTAGTTAGGTGTATGTTCGACTCCCAGTCCTGCCAAGTGTGTGTGTGTGTTTCCAGCTGCATGACAACAGTACATTGCTTTTACAGTATTCACTCTCCATAACATCCATGCTGCGTCTTTGCCTTTGATGCTGCTGTCTTCAGGCTAGACGTATGCCTGTGTGAATCCTGTGATCTACTAATCACAGTAGCGCATTCTGTAACTGCGTAATGCTGTCATGTGGTACAGTGGTTACGTTTGTGTTTTGCTCCCAACCCTGCCATGTGTGTTTTGTGTGTGTACGTAGCTATCTACACACACATATATATATATATATATATATATATATATATATATATATATATATATATATATATATAGATAGATATATATATATATAGCTATAAATATATATATATATATATATATATATATATATATATATATATATATATATATATTGTATATAGATATGTATGTTGGGATTATCACTCTTGAATGTGCTGCATTATCTGTACGTGAGCACCTTGGATGCATGTACATCTGCTATGGCTCTGTGATAGTGCACATACTGTGTGCTGTTGTGATCGTGGGTTATACTTGTGTAGTGACTGGTTATTGTGTTGCTGGGTATTACACGGGCATTGGAAACAATGTTAGTACAGCACCTTTGAATGATCATATGCACATCTCGGCAACAGTCAGCAGTGGTTATTAAATTGGAGTGCGAGTATGGCTCATATCCGTATGTAGTAACTGACAATACTATGCAACTCAGGTTAACATTACAGACTCACGTTTATCCACAGGTTGTGGTACAGATCCCAGTACTGTATGTGTATACATTGACAGGTGCAGGACTGGGTTGTGTTGGATGCATGGAGGGGTGTCCATGGCCAGTAATGGCGATCTCTACAGCCTGGCAGGTACGGTCTGTGACTGTCCCACAACCTCCTGTATATGGCTGACACATGCTGTACCTGTGTATATGCAGACACACACACTTACAAAGAGCTACGGCTATCACATACACAAACCCATTGCATCACCTTTGGGCCATGCAATAACCATTGTCCCTCACACACACCTACGTGTACATTGGATGGCTCAATGACAGCTCTGGAAATGTAACACCACACCCTGTGCATATGATGTCACCTGTGCCACCACCTGTGATGTGTAACATTGATGCAGGATCAGACTAACCTGGTGCTAATGCACACGGTGGCGTTATTCCACTGTATTGATGTTAGCATGCTGTTAACACACAGTGTGTTACTTCCAGGTGTATATCAGCAGGCATGATGCATTGCAGCTATTACCATCAATGTAACATAGTTTACAACACTGTTAATTCTGATGATGTATTCTCCATCCATGTGCCATTTCACTGATGTGTGTAGTATTGGCAGCATGTGTTTCTGAGTGTGCAGTACGTGTGTGATGTGTGTAGTACACATGTATACATGCTTACAAACGCATACATGACATTACACGGGCTTCACCATTTGTACACTAGCTTACTCGTTCTTCCACACTCCACATGCTCACACGGGCTAGCACGTGTGCACACATGCTTACTCGGGCTTACTGGCACGCACGGGCACAAACACACTGTGGCCAGGTTTGCAGGTCACATCGGTGGTATCCATGGCGTACACCGTCAGTCTCCTGACGTTCCCTAGGATAGCTCATAACACACCTCTTCCACTGAGTACTGACAGCAAACATGTGACACTGCTGCAGTGAGGTTAGTGTTTTATACATACACACATGTTGTCACCTATCTTCTATTCTAATAGTCCCCTTAACCTACACTACACTGTAGAGGCTTGGCCTATATGGCATGACATGTTGTGATTCACTATTCTCAGCCTCACTTGCATTACATTGCATACAAATGCTTCGTTACATCTCTGACAGAGTTCCACACATAAGAACCAGTACGCAGTAGCCATGTTGTCTCCAACTTGCCATTCATCTGCATGGCGTACTAACATCTAACTAAACCTACATTTTGTATGTATATTATACATATTTGACTTGTTTTGAAGTGCAGCGCGTTCTCGTGGCACTGCGCTACGCTTCCACACTGGAGATCGGGGGAGGACAACTACTGTTTTATTGATATCCAATGGACAAAGCTGCCACTGACCTTGGACTTGGACATTGGCATGCTTCTTCGACTGTATTCATACTGTATTTGCAGCTATCATTGCTCCGTTTAGCAATGTACAGAATGTTAGTCGTCTAACATCCGGGTACATTTCTGCACATAACTGAACTTCCTACTGCAGCGCTTTTCATGCCTTCTGAGTTATCTTGCGGTCGATAATGCTGTTTCCTCAGACATGTATCTGTTTCTGATCATACCTCTCAACCTCCTAGAGCAAAACATCTGTACAAAGCCTAACATGATGGGGGGACAAATAGGGGAAGATTTTAAATATTGCTCTTACAAATGTAGATAGTTGACAGTATAATAGGTTTTAGATTAGTATGACTTTTCTGAGGGATTTGCGGTTTTAAACTCAAATGTTTGTCATTATTTAATGACGTCAGTTCTCAGGTATTTGCCAGACAGGTACAGATTGAAAGAGGAACACACCAAACATATGAGGCATACATCTGCACATTCTGCGAGACTCTGTACAGTTGCGAGGTATGTTTCTGATACAGGATATCAATTTTCTTACACCAATCCACACAATATATGGCGCCATCACAGGCCAGATGCCATTACATTCCTATTGCAGGACACACCCACCCAGAGTGTTATATTCCTCACACAGGCCAACAGGTGCTTATCCACACTAATTATTCTATCATGTACCTTATGTGTACACTGGTATTTGCAATTTCCATCAGTGGCAGAGCTCACGTACGAGTATGGGGGACTGGACACTATCAGTGACACTGCATGACACCCTGAGGGACACATGTCTTTTGAGTCTATTAACCTTCCACATTGACTTTCACAGGGCATACGTTGTCATTCACATTTGTGGAAATACATGCTTTGACTTGTACATGTTCTGTCATTTGTCCTGATGTCTTTCTTCTCACCTGTCCACCTAGTATCACTAGTTCTGTACATTTATTTAGGACGGGTTACCTTCATACCTCTCACCTGTACACATTATGGGTAAACACCCCGAGGTTTGACCTATGATTCTGTTACATTTGTCATAATAATGTGCCTTTCTGGTAGATTGCTGGCAAGGCATGACTGACTGTGCGGTTAGGTAATAATTGACATTTCTATTTCATGATTACTAACACTCATAACATTCATATTCCTGACTACGCCATTATTCTATCAACATTCTGACTTTGTCCTGGGTATATTTAATATAGTCCCTATTTGTATTTCATGTACTATGCCTTAGTCCAGCTGTCTTATTCTGACAGTTTGGCAGGTATGGTTGCCATCTTGGTCGTACGCATGTCCATCCATGATAATCACCTACATGACACTGATATCGGTCCCTACGTCTTCCCCCAATGGTTTACACAATATCAAGTAGATGGGTTGCACCTTTTTTGGAGAATATAGGCGTGTGCTATACCCACATAGGTATATTGATCACTCCCATGGGGCGAACCTAATAGATCTGTGCCAACCAACACCTAGGCCCATTTCTGCATACCCATGATTCCCATACCTGACACCCCTCCACAGTACCCATTAGACATGTTTAATGTGAGCGATAAAGTGTGAGGACACTTCTGAGCACACCCCACTCTCTGGATATCAGGTTGTACGTCATGCATTCTATAGACCCATGTGTTACCCTTGCACCTGCTACTGTTGCATGTACAGCTATATCGTAGTTGCAGTTGTGACGAATTTTGCCTCAATGATGGTTCGCACTTCATACGGGATCAATTTTTGGGGTCCTGCAAAGGACACCTATATTCATGTTTAATGTATAGAACTTGCAGGCCCTGTCACACTGGTACTTTCCGGGCAATGGTTTGGAAAGCAGCGGTGTATTCTCCTTTCATGCATGTCTGTCTATCCATAATAGTTATACCGTGACCTATTTATGTACATGTGTTATATGTACAGGGACATATGTTTGTTGTGAATATATCTATTCATGTATCGTGTGTGTGTGTATATATATATATATATATATATATATATATATATATATATATGTACATATATACATATGTCTGTATATTCCTCATTTCATAATTTGCTTTGGTTTATGTCTGTGGATATATGTATATATATATATATATATATATATATATATATATATATATATCATACCTTTCAACTGTACAGATTTTTGCTGCATGTACAGCTGTTTGCTTCTTATCTTTGGTCCATTTTTCATAACCTTGTGTCTATCTGGCAATTTAGTGGCATATCATTAAAGACTGATGTTGGTAAATGACAAACATTTCAGGTTACGACTTCATACCCTTCAGAGAATCCATGCTAGTGACACACCTGTTCTATCCACTTTCTATGTTTGTTAGGGCAATACCTGGGGATTGTCCCTATTTGTACCAGTTGTTTTCATGTTTTTTTCCGGTTTCGTACTTTACGGGGTTAACAGGTATGAGCCATGTACATAGAACGTGGAGAAAACAGCATTCATTTGCTATGCTGTGAGCGGATTACACACGTGCAGGCGCACTTGCATATCCTTATTGTGGGTTACATGTTTCATAGATATTTGTGCTTACGTGAACTTTCATAATTCTGACCGTAACAGTTACATATCTGTATTCCGGTTTGCAGACTGCTGCGAAACACATTCACCTTTACATATTTAAATGTGTGTACAGCACAAACGCATTCATTACACTTTCAAGTTATATGTGCAGTGGTCGTAGGTCAACCGGGACTGCATTCACATTGGCCGGATGCCGGAACCACTATTCTATTGGTGTTCTCCCCCATTGATATGCATACCCGTAGTACTTAGATACATCAACATACGCCTTACCGCTTAACCTACAACACAGGCATCCATTCTCCTGCTGGGAAAAATGCAGTACTACATATTACACATTCCCTATTGCCTACTGCTGTGGACCCCAGCTGCATTGTTAATCACTCCGAGGATATGCAGAACACCAAGGCATATAGTCCAGGCACATACAGGTCTTTGATTGTCATGGTGTTCATGTAGTGATCTGGGTTTAGGCTTGTCCACCTGGTGAACGGAACTTCCCAGGCCGAGTTCAAATGTCAGACGAAGCATATGGACAGGGAGTTTCTCCCTATTATGAAGTTTTACCTGTGTTTATAGACACAGGTGTTTGGGCACCTGTGAGCAGCTTATTCTGTTGGCAATACATATTATGGGTGGGGTTGTTACAGTCCATACTCCACGGTGAGGGGTGTTCCCATTCACATTTGACTATTACCTGTATACAGTCATACTGGGATTATTATTTTGGACATGAAGTGACTACAGGTATGCAGTTGTACATTACACAAATGTGAAGGGTTGTTACTGTAAATATGTATGGACCATACCTCTCAACCTCTTAGAGCACCAAAACTGTGCAAAACCTACACGATGGGGGGACAATTAGGGACACATTTTAACGATTGCTCTTACAAGCTTAGAACGTTGATAGAATACTAGGTTTTGCATTAGCATGACTTTTCTGAAGGATGTGGAGTCTTTAATTCAGGATATTTCTCATTATTTAGTGACGTCAATCCTCAGCTATTTACCACACTGGTGTAGATTGTCGGAGGCACACAAATATGAGGCAAGCCTCTGGTCATTCTTAGGGTTGCCACCTTTTCAAATGCCCAAAGTGCGACATGTTCTGTAGAAATGTCAGATTTTCCAGGACAAAACATACCTACAGCCATGTATAGTACAGAACTTTACCTTTTTAGCACAAATAATAGCTTATTCTAGTAACATTTGAATTGCTTATGCTACTTCATATAACATATAGAAGTTTCATATATAAAATAACTGTTTTATGCAACTATTAAAGAAACTTAGGAAATAATTTTGTCCTAAAATCTCAGGACATTTGCTATGTCTTGATTTTTTTCACAGGACACAACTGCCTAAAGAGGGACTGTTACTCGCAAAGTGGGACAGGTGGTAACCCTAGTCATTCTGCGAATATCTGGACAGTTGAGTGGTATGGTACGGACCTCTGTAATACGCTGTTGTGTTCTGGCACAGCAGTAGCTCAGCATTAAAGACTGCAGTCGGAACGTGCTGACAGACAGTTGGGTTTCAGACTTCATACTCCAGACATTAATGCCAATGTGCAAACTGTTCTATCATATTTCTATGTTTCTAAGAGCTATGTTTACAAACTGTCCCTGTTTTTGGACCTTTGTCTCACTTGTATTCACGGCTGTGTCCAGATATTTTGCTCACACAGGTTGACAGGTATGATTAGTCACGCCTGCACACAGTCAGTGTCCCTCACACTTGATCAGGGTTGACCTGTTTACGTCAGTGTCTTCCTCACCCTCATGCCGTTTGCCACTATGCAAATGTGTGCATTATATTCTCCCTCCTATTCATGTCTGGACACGTGCGTCACGGGAAGGTGTTTTATCCTGGGTAGTAGGTTATGCATGCCCACTTAGGGCTGGACAGTGTCATGGACCTCCACTGCATGTTCTGACTTGTGTCCAGATATCTACAGGATTGGACATCATGTTGTCATACCCATTCTACTATTTACACAGGTCGGTTATCCCATGAGGGATATCCAAAAATTGGACAAGACCAAAACAAGTCAGATAACGAAGATATTTGTGGCTTTACGAAAATGTGCAGGGGGTTTTACATGCAGGGGATACATGGTTTGCAATCCTGACACTGCCTAGGGTGACAATACCTACTACATATGCGTAGGGGTCACTGTGTGTAGCTGTGTCTGCAACAAACCAGTGGACCAAGTACGGCTGGATTTGGTGGACGTTCTGGTATGGAGGCAGGTTGTATGGTGTGGAGGGTATGCTGGGTAGGCCATTATGCACCCAGGTGTGTTGCGTTTGTTATGGCCAGTTCCATCAGGACCCATCTGTGGGTATGTGACGGTGACATATCTATGCATTTGTCTTACACATTTCCATATTCATATGTTTGTGGGATTGTGTTCTACACTATGGCCTGTCTGCTTGTCTTGCAGCTGTTTCTACATGTGGTTGTGTTTCTTTCCACTTCACCCGCTGCCCCCTTGTACACCTCCAGTTCACCTTTTCTGCATACGACACAGTATCGCCTTTGAGGATTTTACCATTAACCACCCACCCCTCACACGCGAATTCATCACACCCCATAGAGCACTACTTTGGCTGTTAGCCCATGACATGGCCAGAGTAACACATTGACTACCCTACATGTGTCTGGTACCTTTATGGTTGTGTGGACTACCCTGCCATGTTTGCTTTCCACATGCTATACCTCACACACATAGGTACACGCTCATACTTCACTTTCATTACTTGGTTGGTATATCCGGGTACTACCCGTTCGACTGTGTCACATACACATTCGGATTATACAGCTGACTTCCAGATTTTGCCAGCCTGTTGTACTCATTGGTAGGATGGCACCTTTTCCTATGTCCAAGCTATTCCTTACACATGTCCGACTGTTGTGGACAATGCCACCCCACAGTCGACGGTTGTGTTTCCACCTTTTCAATTGGCCACTGTGACATTTGCGGTGAACACAGCATATTTTACAGGCCGACACATACCCATGGTCAGTTTGGCAGATAGAACTTACAATTCTTGCCTATATCGCAGCTTATTCTTGTAGCATTTCGGTGTCTTATTCTGTTTCTTATGACATTTATGTAATATATGTTCAGTGAAATATGTTTAATGCAACTATTACATGACGTCTACGGAATAATTATGTCCTTTATTCTCTGGACATTTGCCGTTTTTACATGTTTGTGTCAGGACACATCTGCCCACAGAGGGACTGTCACTCGCAAAGTGGGACAGGTGGTAATCTTAGTTGACGGTATGGATCATACTGTTCCTTTCGGCCTACTTGTGTCCTTATTGTTATAGCTGTTTATATGCTCCTTCTGTTTCGTTTACATGCGTATGCTATTTCCTATCACATTTGGTATGTGAAATACGGACATACCTTTTGTATGTGACTATTACATGCCTTGTGGGATATGATTCGGACATATGGTCACTATATATATCTACATTTCTCCTCATGTATTTTGTTATGGACACATCTGCACAGCTATGTTCCCTCCCTTACATTATGGGTCAGGTGGTGACGCTCTCCATTGGGCTGGACGTACCTACTGGCGGCGCGCTAACATATATGTTTCACTTCCACATGGTATAGCTATCAACACTACTTTGGACTACGGGCACACAGTTTTCATGTCATTTGTTCAAGGGTAGGGACCCGTTATTTCCTACCGTGCATTTGTGTTTGATTCTTCATTTTATGTTCGCAGGGACTATCTTGCATTCTTTGCATACGTTTCAATATCCATGGACACTGATAGGTGCGATTACTATTGCAGGTGGAATATAATATTCAGCAGTTTAGGTTGCTCATCGACAGCCGACATTGACATGCCTCCATGCGCAACTTCGTTACGCCCCATGTACTCGCGCACATTTCCTATGCACTTGGTTGTGGCGGCTGCACGCCTTCATTAATATGCATATGGCACGACTACTCCATATATACGCCGCATGGATGGCGCAAGCCTTACGCCGGCCTTGCACTGAGCTTCATGAATCCCAGGGAGTAATGTGAACAGGTTGAACCTTCATTTTAAAACCCAAGTGGGATTTATTGTCTGTTATAATCATGATGTGCATAGGATAGTGGAAGTTTTATATATAACAACTGGGATATATTACACTTTGAGAATAATGTTGCCCAGAAGGTAGGGGAAAAACCTTTGATTATATATAAGAGGGATAGATCCTTAAGGATATTTTTGAGAGCAATAAACATCAGTACGGAGGGGGCACATGTAGGGCTAAAGGAAATTTCAAGTGTCAGCATTGTAGTTTTTGTTTTTATATATTGGAGACAGGAGAGAAATTTGAATTAAATGGAAGAACTTTGAAGTTGTATGGCCATTTTAATTGTGTGACAGCTAATGTGTTTTATTTAGCCAAATGTACAAAATGTCCAATATTTTATGTGGGGAAAACGCTAAGGCTATTTAAAAATAGAATTAGCGAACATTTATTGGACATTAAACCCAAAAAACAAACAAATGCACTGGCTTGACATATTTTAGAACATAATGATCATAGTTTTAAGTTTTTAGTGTTACAACAGATGCCTAAGGATCCACAGGGAAGTGTCTTGGATGTCCATTTGGACATCTGCGAATTGAAATGGCAACTCCGATTAAATGCAGTTAATTTTCCAGGAATTAGTGAAGCTATTTCGATATCAGGTGTACTTAAATTGAAGCATATTTTAGGTTAATAGCATATATTTATTAATATTGAATTTTGTCAAATAAATTAAAGTGAGATATATTTTTAAAGTATGTATTAATTTTAATATTGTTTTATATTGCATTATAAACAAATTGATGAGGTCTCTTTAAGACTTTAAGTGTAATTGGGGTCATTATATAAAGCTGGGTTAGGTGATGAAAGATGTCTTGATTTTTAAATTTGTTCTGAGGAAGTCCCTTATCTGTACAGGGAAGAAAGCGCTTAACAATTTTGGATTAAATTTCTTCATTCTACAGTTGTTTTGGATTCCTGGCTATTCATTCCTTCAGTTATTGAGCTATTTAGACACTTCCCCTGCTGACTGAGTGTTCTGCGATTAAGTTTGAAGAAAAGCATAAGTTAAATACAGAACACCATATTATGGCTAAAAGTCCTGATTTGCTGCCAAGGCAGAGCAATCCTTACTTGTTTTAACTGCTGTACTATGAGAAATATTATAGCAATGTAGATATGTAAATGTCTGTGTTGTGATATTTAAGTACTGTTATATACAATTGCTGTGATAGTTTACTACTGCTATATCTGTGATAGAACTGTCTCTTTAAATTCATGGGTTACATAAATTACCCGGTACATAACATTAAGTAAGGTGGGATTTTTTATGTCAAGGGCTTCATATGCGAATGCATAACAGTTGCCTGAGCCTTTTTTAACTAAACACTTTGTACCTGTGTAAATAGTATAACGTGCTACTACTCTTAAACCCAATACAAGCAAACACAGGAGGGTTATGGCTGACAAAGTTTGCAGATGACTGCAAACTGGGCATCATAGTCGAAAACACATCTGACACAGATATCCTCCAGAAGGGCCTCACAGAAACGGATAACTGGTGCCAGAGCCATGGCCTGAAGTTAAACGCCAAAAAAATGCATAGTCATACCCTTCGGGAAAAACAAGGTTACCCCTAGCTACCATATAGGTGGCAATCCACTGAGCACAGAAAAATTCATCAGGGATCTGGGGACCCAGGTTGACAGTAGCCTTTCGTTTGACACTCATGTTGCTAAAGTAGTTAGGAAAACCTTCTATATCGCCCACCTGATCATGAAGGGATTCACATCTAGATCAAGGGAGGTCATCGTCCCCCTGTACTCATCACTCATTAGACCTATGATTGAGTACAATGCCCCGTTCGGAATGTATCTGACCAGACACCAGCTTGAAAGGCCCCAAAAGTTCCTCACCAAAAGGATAAAGGGTCTCAAAAATATGTCTTATGCTGCCCGACTGAAAGAACTCCAGCTCTATTCAGTCTCATACCGCTTGCTCAGAGGTGACCTGTGCCTGACATATAAGGCCATGTCAAACCCAGATTTGATGAATATGCTTCACCTCAAAAAATCTAGATCCCTCAGAACCACAAGGGCGGGAGACTTAAACCTTGACACGGTTATAAATAGAATGTGCTGGAGGGACAGATTCATCACCCAGAGACTCCCTATGCTGTGGAACAAAATCCCGGTACATGTGAGGCAGAGCACCTCTCTGGCCTTGTTCAAGAGGAATCTTGACCAATGGATGGGAGATTGCAGATATACCCCAGGGATTACTTCAGTGTCACTGCTTGACAGAGGCACAGCAAAATGATAGGCATAGTTTTTATTCAAACTAAAGGGGTGGCGAAAGCCACATAACTATGGGCTAGGCTTATAAATGCCCTTGGGCAGATAGCCTAGTATGAACCTATGAACCTATGAACCTATAATACCCTTCCTGCCTGGGTGATAATTTATTATTTCAGTTACTTTTTACAGCACTTCTCTCACTCCCCTTTCAGAGACCTTAACGTAATAATTCTTTTTGTCTCCATCTTTTCATTTATTGGCCACTGTCATTGCGAAAAGGTTCTCTCTCAGTCCCCCACTTGCTGAATCCTTGGCCATTGACCGCATCTGCAGTGAAGAAACCAGCCACAAGGACTCAAGGGATTTAAAAAGAAAATAAGTTACTGTAGGTGTCTAGCTATGTTTCCCTCAGCCTTCTACTGCAGAAAGTTCCTGGTCTAAAGCAGAAATAACTGGCTCTACCCATGGCTAGGGACAGCAGCTGCTCCCCACCCCCATCAGCTGTAAATACTTTCTCAAGTTAAACATTTTCTTTTTAGTTATCAGTAATACAAGATAAAGCTCTAGGCGAAAAAAGGTAACCCAGGACATTCATTGGAAATGCCCACTTGTAAAATAGAGGGTAAAACATCCTTAAACTGCCACTTTTTGTCTGCTTCAAGCTAGGTATCTACCCAGAAAGGACACAGCTGAAATTAGGTCTATAGATTGTTTTCCTTATTAGATTCTAATAACTCTTAAAGGGGCACTGGCACATTTCTAAATTCAGCTGCTTGCTAGAGTGCTTTGTTTACATTTTAGTGCTGTGTAAGTCACATGCTCACACAGAGGCAGGATTTTCACAGCAATCTGTTAGCATACAGTGGTCAGATTACACAAACTTCAGTGGAGGATGTTCATTCTCTGTAATCTTAACAGTTAGTCCTTTTGTTTGTATCTTCCCCCACCCATAGGCTTTTACATTAGCTGATTGACTGGTTTAGCCTCAGCCAGAGATGCAGTCTAGTCACACTCAGATCTGCAGCCTATGTAGCAGTGAAATTATATCTCCTTTAGTATGTGCTTGTTTTTTGTGAAACTTAGTGTAATGATTATACCAGCCTGGGCAATTGTATTTGTTTCATGCTTGTTGCTACATGCCCTTCTCCCTTTGCTGCTAATTATTTTTCATATGGTCAGCAGTAGTGTTGCTTATTCATGCATGTACTCATGCAGACATACATTTATAAAGACAGTTTCCCTCATTTCGCACAACAGCACTGCTTTGGACAGTTACAACCTGGAAACAAACCCACTGAGTTGCAAATGTCCTAAGAGAGTAAAACCAGAAAATTTTAGACCATTTAAATAAAAAAATGTCAGTCAACTTTGAAATTAAATCCTGTTACTGCACTAAAAGTATTTTTCCAGTAGCTGAAGCCCTTCAGCAATCCCACACTAACCGTATAGTACCGATTCACTCCAACTGAACTTTTCTTCTTCTTCCCTCCAGTGTGGTAAAATGTTTAGATCTGTCACTCCTTTTCTGAATATTTGACTGCAATAGAGTTACACTGGTCACCATTTGAAATTTCAGGTAAATGTCATCTCTCTATTCCCATATATTTTCATATCAGTGTGCATAAGTCTGTATATAATATGTAATCTAAGTTTTTATATTTTCATATCTGTGTGCATAAGTCTGTATGTAATATGTAATCTAAGTTTTTATTCATGTAGTTGTAAAACCACATCCTTGTTATGTTTTACTGACTGGCTTCCAATTGAAAGCATTACTGAAGGTCTTTCAAATTTGTGACTCAGAAGACTGTGTTGATGACACCATTTAACCTCTGTATATGTATATATATTTATTTTATTTATTTATTTTATTTTAAATTTGTTAACCGGGATGGTCCGACTGGATACATGTCCTTTTTCAGCGGAGGCCCGTGGAGAAAAGCTCCAACAGAGTTACATTGATAATTAGGTACAGTAAATGAGCTGAAAGAACTTAACAAAAACATAGGCTATTTACATACAAGTACAAGACTGCCATTACTATTTCTGAGATTACTACAAATGTAACATTAATAACATATTAGCAAGGACGGTGGGCAGTATAATGACACAGAATATATGTATATATATATAGATAGATATATAGATAGATATAGAGATAGATATAGAGATAGACAGAGATAGACAGAGATACATGTGTGTGGAGTTATACACACACACCTGTCTGAGTTGTATGTTGGTGGATATATATATACACATATACATACGTACATAGTCATACACCGGCATACAGAAGGTATTTTCACTAAAGTGACAGTATAGCTGCTTCTAATAACATTTATGTCACTGTCATTTTATTGCTAATTTTACAAATAGAAATTTATTTCAATTTGTCAGATGACACTGGAAAAGTGTATTACAAGTGTGACTCATACTACAGTAACTACACCCATACATAAAGAATGCTAGAGTCTACGCTCTCTGGCCCACAAGCCAGTATATTGTGCACTGAGAAGGTTGTTAACATAATCACTACACCTCAAACACCACCCACAACTGCACTACACAGGCCCATATATCTTGATGATCTCAACAAAAACAAACACAAACAAAGGGGACCTCAGAGGCAAAAACACCAGAGAAAGTACAGTCATGTACACTTACTATAAATGTAGATATTCAAGTGTATTCACTACTGCAGTCATCACATTTGGGTTATCTGCTTGCAGTAGCCCTCAATCGGCCTGATAAGCAAAGTGTTGGGTTCTGCGTCATTTGGTGTGTCTTCTTCTGTGAGGTCAGGGGTATAAAACATGCAGCCAACACCATTACATCAGTTTTTCTTGCCCCAGATGTCAGGTGCCCCCCTAATGGGAAGCAATAAAAAAATATATATAAATATATATATATATATATATATATATATATATATATATATATATATATATATATATATATATATATATATATATTTATATATATATATATATATATATATATATATATAAATATATATATACACACACACACACACAAGGTTATACCTCACACACAAGGTTATACCTCCAACAAAAAAACTAATACACCTAAATGCTTTTAAGCATAGTAAAGGAGAGTAGTGGTATAGCCAAAAGAAGTCAAGGTGCTGGAGGGAGGGTAACCAGGACTGCAACAGTGAATACACTCTAACATCTACATTTATGGTAAGTGTACTCAACTGTACTATGTTCTTCGTGTTTCACTGTTGCAGTCATCACCTTTGAGTAGATTCCCAAAGCTAAGTATGGGAGGAGGAATTTAGATAGCATTCGGACCAGCTATAAGGCCCAGGAAGACTGCAGTGGCAAAGCCGGCTCTGGATTTAGAGAAATTGGCAAATAGTAATGCTTGGTGAAATTATGTACAGAACTCCAGGTAGCAGCTTCTAGGATATCCCTGCTAGGGATGCCTCTGAGAAAGGCTGTAGAGGTAGATGCAGCCCTGGTTGAGTGGGGTCTGATCCCCTGTGGGATAGGTTTTCCATAGTGCTTATAGCATAAATGAATGCAATGGCCTATCCATTTACAAATAGTTTGCTTTGAAATAGCCTTCCCCTCTATCCCTGCAGCAAATGCCTCTATCAGTTCAGATTTCCTTAGAGTTTAGTGCTGTCCAAGTGGAATCGAAGTTGTCTGCGCCCATATAAGGAGTGCAGTATCCGTTCCCTTTTGTTCTGTGTATTAGGAAAGATGGTTGGCAAATGAATGGACTGATTAAGAGCCGCACTGGATACCACCTTGGGCATGAAGGAGGGATTGGTTCTGAGGGACACCCTGTCTGCATGAAAGATGATGAAAGGCTCCACTGCCATAAAGGCCTGTAATTCAGATACCCTTCTTGCTCAAGTGCTTGCTAAAAGGAAAGCTATTTTCCAAGAAAGGAATTTAAAATCTGCAGTAGCAGCTGGCTCCAAAGGAGGAAGAGTGAGTTTCTCCAATACAAATTTAAGGTCCCAGGCTAGGGTTGGAGCTCTCTTGGGTGGTCTTAAAATTTTTTGCCCCTCTGAGGAACTGCTTGAGCAGTGGATGAGAGAAGAGGGGAGTTTCTGTGTTATAATGAGCTGAAATGGCTGAGTTGTGACTTTTGATGGAGGAAAAAGAAAGGCCCTTGTGGAGCATCTCAGTTAAGTATTGTAAATTCTGAGGTAAATTGGGTGCTGCTGTGCTCATCCCTTGAGATTGGTTCCAGGCACAGAATCTTTACCATTTTTCAGCATAAGATTTTCTAGTACTATGCCTCCTTACCTATAAAATGATATCCATCACTGGTTTACTGAGGGATGGTAAAGGAGAGATTAGGTAATTAGCCAGGCTGCTAGGTTCAGTGTTTGAAGCTGAGGGTGCAGAATCTGGTTCTCCTGCTGAGACAACAGTGTATGGGTCTGAGGCAGGTGCCATGGGGCCAACAGTGACACACTGCACAAGAGTGGGTACCAGTGTTGGCGTGGTCAGTCTGGTGCAATCAAAATCGTCCTTGGTTTGTCCTGTTTGATCTTCAGTAGTACTTTGGAGAGGAGAGGGAGAGGAGGAAAGGCATAAACTGATAGGTTTTTCCAGCTGAAGGACAGAGCATCCACTTTCCAAGCTTGTTTGTGGGTAGTCCTTGTGCAAAATTTGTTCAATTGATAGGTCTGGGGGGAGGCAAACAGGTCTATGTCTGCAACATGTTGAAAATCTTTGATTCCAGTTTCCACTCGTGTGGGTCCATGAGGTTTCTGCTTAGTCCGTCTGCCAGTGTATTTAGTTTTCCTGGCAGGAATTGAACTTGTAGATGCACTTGGTAGCTCAAGGCTGTGTTCCACAATGCCATGGCTACTCTGCAGAGGGGGTAGGAATGGGTACACCCCTGCTTGTCTATGTACCACATAACAGTGGTATTGTCCATCTTTACCATTAATTTTCCTTGAATAATGTGGTCCTTGAAGGCTGTCAGAGCCTTCTGTACAGCTAACATTTCTTTTTGATTGATATGCAGGTGCATTTGACTTGGGTTCCATTTGGCCTGAATGCACTTCCCTGCCAGGTGAGTCCCCCATGCATAGTGTGATGCACCTGTTAGGGTTTGGGCGGCAGGGGGTAGAGTCGATATTAGTCCCTTGTTTTGGTGGCATGGCTCTGCCCACCAAAGGAACTCTAGGTGTAGGCAAGGTATGATAGAAATCATTGCTTCTAGATCCTGAGAATGTTAACACCATAGGCTTTTTAGATACCATTGTAGTTTCCTCATATGCAGCCTTGCATATGGAATTAGAAGAATGCAGGAGGCCACAAACCCCAAGGCTTGCAGTATTTTCCTTACAGATAGCAGGGGTTTTGTGGCCACTAGTTTGAAGTAGGTTGTCAAATGAATTTCTTTCTCTGGCATGAGTAAAGCCATCTGGCAAGTTGTATTCAAGCTTGCTCCCAGGAATATAATTTTTTCCCAGGGTACCAGATGTGATTTATTTTCATTTATGGTGTACCCCAGACAAGTTAGCACCCTTTGTACAAAGTCCAAATGATTCAAAAGTATGTCCTGGCTTTCTGCCTGAATTAGACAATAGTCCAAGTATGGGTATATTTGAATATATCTTTGCCTGCAAAATGCAATTACTGGAGCTAGGCACTTTGTGAATACCCTGGGCACAGTAGATAAGTCAAAGGGCAGTGCAGAGAACTGATGGTGCGTGTAGCCTGCTTTGAAGCTTAGGTATCTTCTGCAAGATTCCCTGATTGGGATGTGCAGGTATGCTTCCTTTACATCTAGTGTTGCCAACCAGCCATCTTTAATTAGCATAGGAAGCAACCGGTCAAGAGTCAGCATCTTGAATTTTGGAATCACCAAAATGGTGTTTAGAGTAAATTGGTCCAGGATAGGATGCCATGATTGTCATTTCTGGGTACCAGAAAAATTCTTGAGTAGAAACATTGTCCCTTTTCCTCTTCTGTTACCAATTGAATAGCCCCTATGCTTAAGAGAGAGTACTTGCTTTTGGGTCTCTGCCCACTGATTTGGGGGTAGATCTGGCCAACCCCTTGGGATTGGTAACATGTGGAAGTGAAATCTGTATCCTTGGGACACTATATTTAAAAGCCTTTTGTCCTGGGTAATGAGTTCCCAAATCTTTGCATGCAGAGCAATTTTTCCCCCCAAAGGGGTAGTCAACTGAGAAGTGCTTTGAAGTTTTAGAAAGAAGTCATTGAGGCAGTTTACCATGGGGGGTAGTTTTATTACTCCCAGATTTGGAAGTGTGGGCCCCCCACTGCTTAGTCCTGTGCGTAGCCTGGTACTGAAGCTTGGGTGCTCTGCTGGATCTTGGTATGGACTCAGAAGTCTGGAAGAGGCAGTAAAGGACCATTTTTTAGAAGGACAATGCCTACTAAATCTTGGAGGTTGTACTTGTAAGAAATCTTTAACAGTCTGCATAGATTTAGCTTTTTCCTCCATCTTTCTAAGAACTTATTCTGCTTTGGTGCCAAACAGGCAGCCCTGATTTAAGGCAGCATCCAGTAATTTAGCTTAAACATGATCTGGCAAGGACTGCTCCTTAAGCCAAGCATGCCTTCTAAGTGCAGACCCAGTGACAGCAGCCCTGCAAGATGCCTCTAGTCAATCAAAACCACATTGCAAAGTATGTTTTCCAACTTGTTCAGCAGAATGCAATAAATCCTGTAAATCCTTCTTTTCAGCACAATCAGGGATAAACATCATTTTTTTGTTTAAGCAATCCAATAATATGCTGCTGATACTTTAACATATGAAAATGGCAGTTTAAGGCCCTAATGGCCAAAGATACAGAAGTGTATACCTTCTTACCCCATCTATCCAGCGCCCTGGAGTCTCTATCAGAGGGGGTAGGATTTTTGGCAGTAGTAGCTTTAATGCCCTTGGGTCCCTGTGAAATGGTCTCAGGATCCACAGTAGGATTTTTAAAAAGGAACTTGTGAAAGTCAGGAACCCTGTAATATCTATCAGGTTTTCTGGGAGCAGGGGGTAAAGATTCATGGTCCATGATAGATTCTGAAAAAGCCTCATCAGCAATGTCTATTACAGGAGGTATGGCTAAAGGCCTGTGCTGGGGCAGTAGTAAGAAATCCCTAAGCCTCTTTTTAGAATCAGAGAAATCGTGACTTTCCCAAAGAAAATGCTCCCTGAGAGTATGCAAAGTTTCACCAAAATACAAATCCACTGGGGGGGAAGCAGAGGGAATAGAGTCCTCAGCATCAGAATCTTCATAGGTAGATAAGGGTAATTCCTGGTCATCAGAGGAAACAGAAATTTCAGAATCCTGGTCAAAAGTATCCTAAGCAAACTCAGTCCTAGGTCTCTTAGAGGGGGAAGGTTGGCTTCCCCTGATTAAAGTAATAAGGTCTTCAGCCATTCCTTTCATTTGTTTTTTAGGCATAGAGGCTTGACCATGCGGTCTGTGCATCAGTTTTCTAGCCATGGTTCGAGTTTTAGGCCTTGAAGAAGATGGCATCAATTTAATATGCAAGTCAATAGGCCTGAATACACCCCCAGAAGACAGTGCCTGCACAGCGGCTGCCCACCAATCCAAGGTACAGACATCCGCAGGTTCCACAGTTGAAGCATCTTGTGGCATATCGGACTCGAATGGGTCTCAGTAGAGGCCTGCAAATCTGAAGTAGCAGGTATCAGGGGCTGCAAAAGCGCTTCACTGATTACTGGCGACTGGCTTAGGAGAAGCGTCGTCGGCAGCTTTGCACCTAGGCAGCCTGTCTCTGTCTTTATCTTTGCGGTTTTTTTTGAATGTCGTTAGACGGATGGCTTACCGAAGACATATCAGAATAATTAAACTGAACACCAAAATATTTAGAAGTGAAAATATACCAGTGGTGGATAGTTCGTGGCTTAAATAAGGCACAAAACTGACAGCGAGGTATGTCGTGGTCAGGGCCTAGGCAAGGAATACAGTACGAATGAAAATCTTTGAGGTATTTTCTTTCCACAAGAAATGCAATTATTAACTTTTACTAACATCGGTTTAGAGCAAGAAAAAGTTTCCCCAACTTAGCTTTTAGTTTAAGACTTTGGTTCTGAAACTCGATAAAGAAAATTTCAGGAGTCAGACGACCAGCACTTATGTACTGCTTCTGCTTCGGGCATCGCACAGCAAGAAAGACTGATGTAATGGCGTCGGCTGCATGTTTTATACCCCTGATAACCTGACGTCATGGAAGATGGGACAGCAACTGACGCAGGACCCAAGACTTTGTTAATCAGGCCAACTGAGGGCTACTGCAAGCAGATAACCCAAATGTGATGACTGCAACAGTGAAACATGAAGAACATCTGCACAACCCTCCACACCACATACCATGCGTACTACACACACTAGTGTCTCGCAACCACTAAGGCCTAACCATAAACCCAACATATCAGTTATAGGATACTCCATTCTGAGAGAAACAGATGTGCCTGTAGGCAGGCTGCATAAGGATAAAGTCAGTTAATTGTTTGTCAGGTGCCAGAATGCACCATATCACACATGCACTCAAGTCTCTCAACAATAGCTAGTGTTCTGACTGTCATAGTCCATGTTGGTGTGAACAACCTGAGATGTACATCCCTGGACTATATGAAGACAAATGATTCAGCTTGCTGAATATGGGTCCCAGGTATGTATGTCTGTAGACTTAAGCAGCATTTGACTCTCACCCAAAATGATGCCTCAATACCAACAGAAAATCATTGACTTTAGCAACTGACTTAGTTTCTGCTGTCATTCCAGGGTGATCCAGCACCTAACACCTGGGAATAAATTATGTATACACCACGATGTTTTGTTAGACTAGGCCTACATCAGTCTGACTTGGGCTTCATGCCTCTGCCAAAGACCCTTGCCTCTCACATACTGCATTTTTTGGAAAAATCATGAGGTCCATACTATCAAAATAAAAATTTCAACAGAACGCAAATTAAAGTTCATGCTGCTAAACACTAGGAGTCTAAACATGTAACTGAACTCATTGTAACCATTCTTAACCTTGGAAGGTGTGGACATATGTGCAGTCACAGAAACCTGGTTCAAAAGGGTATATAGCCCCCCAGCCTTACCTGGTTACTTATCATATACATTCAGACCCCCAACTCTGGGCAGCCAACACAACGGATGTGGAGTTTCAATATATATGAAAGACACACACACATCCAGGCTCCTCAAACACTATGACGCACAGGAGACACTCCAAGTGCAGTTAACCATTGACAGTACCCCATTCAAAGTATTGCTGGCTACAGACCCCCATATTTGACTCAAGATTACCACTCCCAATCTATCAAGATTCAACCCTTTATGCAGATCCTGGGTGACTTCATTTACACAAACATCTATTGCAAATACTCCTCATGGCAGAACACAAATGCCCTGAGGACAAACAGTTCATAACATCCCTGTATTCTTCACATGTAAGGGCAATTATTCAGTACACGGCCAACATTGGCATGTACCTCACAAGGCACATGCAGCACCTGGAGACACCACAGAGGTTCCTCATCTAGACAGTCCATGGCCGCAAACATGTACCCTACAGACACAGGCTAAAAGCCATTTCCCTCTACTGGCCCCCATATTGTTTTGCATATTTTTCAGAAGTTCAGACCCAAACAGAGAGGCTGTGGCTGACTAAGTTTGTTGATGCCTGAAAATTAGCTACAATCATTGAATCCACAAACAATGTCAGTACACTTCACGAGAGACTTACACCAACCAGTGATTGATGCCAAAGTCAATAATCAAACTCAGTGTTATAAAATGCATTATCATCACCTTTTGGTAAAACTGATATCCATGCAGACTACCATATACATAATACCATAAGTAACAACTCAGTAGTGAGAGACTTGGGAACACAACTTGACAGTAGGCTAAACTTTGACCACTATGCACGGTATCTACTGTGTAATGGAAGTCACTCTCTCACACCTCATTAGCAAAGGCATTGCCTCTAGAGTGAAAGATATCATACCTTCCTTGTACTCAACCCTCACCAGGCCAATAGCAAAGTACAATGCTCCCTTTGGTATGTACCTTGCCTGGCACTTGTAGCGACTAGAGAGACCTCAAGAGATTTCTAACCCACAAAATTACAGGGGCTCCACCACAGGTCATACATTGACAGACTGAGGTCACAGTCACTGTACTCCTTAGCGTACACACTACTTACAGGAGACTTGTGCATGGCCTACAGAGCAATGTAAGATAAAAACCTAATGGAAATGCTGCACATCCACAACTCAAATGGGATAAGGCTCACTTGACCCCGGCACATAAACCTTGCCTGCAACACAGATATGACCTGCTGTAAATCCAGATATGTGTCTTGGAGGTTGCCACTCCTCTAGAATAGGTTATTTATTCATATCATACAGTTCACCTCTCTCACAATATTTAGGTGTAGGCTGGATTAATGAATGGGAAAAGTTAAGTAACTTGACATGGATTGCACCACTGACCCTCCGAGATATGGACAGTCAATGCTAACTAAGAACGTGAGTTTATGCTATATCCTTTAACTTGTGTTTGTCTAGTATTACACTGGGTACACATGTCTAGGCTTAAAAAGGTCTTTGGGTCAGCAGACTAGTAACCACCTATGAACCTATCAAGTAATGAGTATTCTTGCCTTGAGTCATCTACATTTTTAGCGATGATAATCTTACTTGTGTGTTGGCACACTCTGACTGCACTGCATGTTTTCCAGGGTAAACAGTACCATATCCCTAACAATTTTGTGGGCAGAGGTACATCAGAGGAAGCAAGCACATTAGCAGGTGGGCAAGACTAATTACATGTAGACATCAAGTTTCCACTACATAGCTCGAGTTCTTCCTGGGTATACCAACAGAAGGCAAACCAGATACTCCAAACTCAAATTCAGACAACATATGTACAGTTCAGGCTGGCTGCCTCCAGGCTCAGGGGCCAGAGACTGGTATGTAGTACAGTGCCTACCACATCACCAAACACTGTGTCTACAACAGGAAGCCATCTCACACAATTTCATCATAGACTCATACTTTCTGCCATGAGAAGCATACTATGCTTAACCAGCTTCACATGCAGACTGTAGTGATGGAAAACAGTGGAGTGATGCAGCTTCTATCCCAAGCCTATACCCCACGGTCGGTTAAATTTCAGGCTTATTTTGCCTAGAGGCTGTTTATCATCTGCAATGGACACGGATATCATGGCAGAACATCATGATCTGAGAAAGATGGAAGTACAACACTTATGAAAGATAGCTGAATAATAACCTTGTGTACCACGCAAAATATTGTTGTGTGAATTGCATAACCTGGGTGTTACCTGTAAGACACACATTGCACCTTACAACAATACTTTGTGTTCACTGGAGCATAATGGATGTTTGATTGCCTGTTACTTTTCTGGAGCTCTTACATCAGAATGGAAATTCCTGTCTTATATAACACCTTCTGGAACCTGCTGACATTACCTGCGATGTGCTGTGTTACTGAAATTGTAACATGTAAAATTTGTCACCCCAAATTATGAAACTTACACTCATGCTACACAGTGTTGTGAGCTGAAAACCCTTCCAAAATCCTTACTGTCGCCTACTGTTCATGTTGATAATTATATACAGGGTTCAAATCGCATTTCAGAAAAGTCTGTATGCCGGTCTTCAGCAGACAAAGTGCTGTCCATCAGTAGGGTGAGTGCCCCATTCCACCCTGTGTCAATCTCTTACAGGTATGCAAAACACAGACCACCATGCACACACAGACCATCATGCACACACAACTAAAAATGTAGTCTTTTATAGGCACTAAAAAAGAACATATGTCACAACAGATTTCTACCCCAAGGAATCCTGTAGTTGTGGAATAAACTTCCTATGCAGGTCAAGCAGTTCTACACATGGTCTGTATTATGTATTATACCATGACCCCCCCAAAACGTGCATGCTGATTGGCCAGCGCATTATGAATGAAGTTATACTAATGGAAAAGGTCCGTCGCCCGGACTTTTTCCATTAGTATAACTCTACTTTTAAACATGTCGCTATGTTAAATGGGTTTAACATGAGACAGCTTTAAAATAAGCAATGGAGATCTCCGTTGCTTATTTTAAAGCTGTCTCTCTATGCTAAACCCATTTAACATAGCGAGACAGGTTTTAAAAAAAAAGCAACGGAGAAAGCAAGATCTCTGTTGCTTTTTACTGTTTCGCTATGTTAAATGGGTTTAACATAGTGAGACAGTTTTAAAATAAGCAACGGACATCTCCGTTGCTTATTTTAAAACTGTCTCGCTATGTTAAACCCATTTAACATAGCGAAAACAGTAAAAAAAAAGCAACAGAGATCTTGCTTTCTCCGTTGCTTTTGCCCACAGCACAGTACATCAGAACTGCCGCAGATGCCAGACATCTGCGGAAGGGCAGTAAACAGGCATTATACTATGCCATTATTTAAGAAAAGTAATAGTTTCTTTTCTTAAATAGTCATGAGTAATAATAACCACTTCTGGTGGGTAATGCTGTATTTACCCACGGTTGGCTTTGTTTGGTCCCTCGGGCTTCGCCCTCAGGACCAAACCACGCCAACCGTGGGTAAATCCAGCATTACCCACACCCAGGCGTGGGTTATTGCTATAATATTCAGAATGAATAGCATGGAAATCCTAATTCCTCTTTGGGTTATATAGCACGGTGCTTCTTGACCATGGTTGACTTTAACTCTGTCCTTGCTTAGTCTTAGGTGGCTATGCTTCTCAGTGGTCCTTTAGAACTCCATGCCTAGTTTACACCTATGAACTTAATCAATCTAATATATAATTACCAAGTATCTTACAAATGTGCATGCTGCATATAGGATACATATGCCAAAAACAAGAGTTTATCGATGAATGCTTTGCTATGATCCATCTCATTAGATTGTCATTATATGCTCATAACTATATACTATTGACCACAGAAGTTTGCATACTATCATTATTGTGGTACAGTCATGTCAGAACTGCACATGCTCTCCTTGTCAACTATTACTGTATAGTTTCAATTTACACACTGTGCTACTATGCATTTTATGTCCCATAAGTGTAACATATACACCCACAGCAAAGTACCTGTAAACAAACATTAAATTGTTTACTTTAATCATTAACAATCACAACTATATGTGTACTGTACTTAGTAACAGCACGTGAAAGCACAGGCACTGGATGTATGAATAAAATCCACTTTATTCAATAAAATACGATGGTTAAACGCTTTCATCTACACACAGGTAGGCTTCCTCAGAACAACTTCACATTTATTTGCATGAGTTTATATAAGCCCAAGCATCCAATCCATTTCCTTAATGAATTAACAAGCAATTAAAAATATAATTAGAAAATTTATAGTCATTTAAAATGATTTAGTGCCCTATGCTTTATACTGACGAATAAATACACTTACAAATCTTGCTGAGTTTATACACTAATAACAATATGTGAAATATATACTTCCTAAATTATAACCCAAAAGTAGTCAATACCTTATAAAATAAAATTTATATGTTAGCATAACAAATCATAATATTAAAAAAAATTTTTGAAATGAAGTACAATATAAATATAAAATATAAAAGGCATTTTGTTAGCACCTTATGGAATTTTTATATTGTACTTCATTTCAAAAAAAATTTTTTAATATTATGATTTGTTATGCTAACATATAAATTTTATTTTATAAGGTATTGACTACTTTTGGGTTATAATTTAGGAAGTATATATTTCACATATTGTTAGTGTATAAACTCAGCAAGATTTGTAAGTGTATTTATTCGTCAGTATAAAGCATAGGGCACTTTAAATCATTTTAAATGACTATAAATTTTCTAATTATATTTTTAATTGCTTGTTAATTCATTAAGGAAATGGATTGGATGCTTGGGCTTATATAAACTCATGCAAATAAATGTGAAGTTGTTCTGAGGAAGTCTACCTGTGTGTAGATGAGAGCGCTTAACCATCGTATTTTATTGAATAAAGTGGATTTTATTCATACATCCAGTGCCTGTGCTTTCACGTGCTGTTACTAAGAACAGTTTTGGTTGCGTTCATTCATTTTTATTAGTTGGCTGTTCTGATTACTTATCTATTTCCTGGTTTATATGTGTACTGTGTCGCCAAGTTACCCTGAATTAAATTTAACCTGTGTCAAATTATTTAGTTTATTAGCCTTATGTTTTTATGAAGCTGTTTGATTGCCTGTTTACTTCATTTCATCATGATAACCAGTCAAACTGGTTGACTGTTACACCATCTTGACTCAAAAATGGAGCTGCATGGTGCAAGACACATACAGAGAATTGTAAATGGAGTACCGAATTATAGCACGTTCTGAAAGCATATGAAACCTCTTTGACAAAATGCTGCAGTGGAATTCAAGCAAGATGCTAGTCGATGAAATAGAAGAATTGAAAATGAGGTCAAACTGTAACTACCACTTTGCTAGCAAGAATGTCCTTATTGTTGCTTAAATTTTTGTATGTATGTACATATGTAAAATGTATACATATCAACAAGCTGTTTTAATAGAGTGCACTTAAGTTTAGAAGTATCTTTTCATTCTTTTATATTCTTATACTTTGATGTGAAATGGTGTTGTTTTGACACACAAGTATGTATTCTAGACGTCTTGCATTGTTGTCATTCAGCGGCAAAGTCACTTTGCAACAAAGTATCAGACTCGCTTTTAATTGCAACTTACAGAGTTCCAGTATAAACATCTAACACTATATAAAACAATAACTATCTGTGCCTAGATATGACATTTACAAAACAGACAATTTAATAAAATTATGACTTCTCTTTGGAACTTTTGGTCTGCTTGCTTGTTTACTTTGTAAAATAAATGAAAAAGCGATTTGAAATGGAATGTCTGTCTGTGTACTAACTTATGTCTGTCGCAAGTCTACTGGTGAGTTAGAAACAAAAACTGACTGTGCTGTACACATGCAATAAATCCAATTATTTTCTTGTAATTACATGACAGTTCAATTTTAATTGAAGACAAACCTCTCAAACTTATAGTCCAGAGAGAAAGCCTTTGGTGTAAACTTTTCATTGGCTACAGTAGTTACCCATGTGCAAGATAGAGCAGAGGACAGTTACTTTACTCAACAGAGTGATATTACAACAATAAGGTACAAGCAGAACAGAGTCCATCTGACTCAAACATGACTACTTACTCCCCAGCAAATAACATCTACAACTTACACCCAGTGTTATTAAAGATCTGTCCTCACTGCACTCTTCCGAGATAAACACACTACATCATTGAGCTGTAATAACAGCCCGGGGTATGTCCTAAATGGTTTGAAAAATGATCCCTCAGACACACTACAATGTCTATTCAGCAGCAGCAGCCTCCAGGCAGGCCTCATCCCTAAGGATTGCGTTACAGTAAAGGTCATCCCTCTACATAAAGCTGTACCATGAACAGACAGTCAACTACAGACCCACAAGTTGGACTAATCGTATTCAAATAATGCACCCATCCCAGTTTGGTTTTGTCAAGGATAGGTCGCAGCTGCTGAATCCAGTGCACTACGTTAACAAGTCCACTTGAGCCATGGATGACGCACAAAAAGTGTTTACTGCCTACCTCTAGCTGGTAAAGGCATTCACTATACTGCCTCACTAAGGTATTATAGTCAATTACAAAAATATACACACACATCCCTATGTAACATGATGGATAGTCAACTGGTTTGTGTGTAAGACACGTAGTATCGGTAGGGGAATACACCTAGAGCAATAGATCCATTGCTACTGGTGTCCAAACCAATCAGCACTTGGACATCTCCTGTTTGTAATATACTTATGTGAAGTCATATCAAATAAAGTGTATTGGGGTTAACAAATCTGCAGATACTTGAAAGTTGGGTGCACTGATTACTCCAAGGATGAACATATCGATGACGAGGGTTTGACAGCCAAGTAACTAGTGCTTGAAACATAAACATAGCTGAAAACTCAGTGCCAGACATTGCATGTATATACCACACATTATAACATTCTTAACACTCTCCTAGGAGTAGACCCACTCATAAGGGACTTTTGAACTTTAGTTGACAGTAACCTCACCTTTGATCACCATGTGTCCACAGTGGTGATAAAATCCTTCTATGTCAGGCAAGCTACAACTTATGTAATGCCATCCACATCTATGGAGATCATAGTCCCTCTATGTTTAGCCCTCATTCGACCTATAATCGAGTACACTATACTCTTTATCATGTCACTCACCGGGCCTTTTCAACAACTATAGTGTCCACACAAATTACTTGTATAAAGAATACAGGGTGTACGAAACATGTCATATGTATAACTCCAAACACACTTGTCCCTGTACTCAGTCTCCTACAGACTACTGAGGGCCAGTCTATACCTAGCCTCCAAGGTCTTCTCATATCCATCACTGATGGATATGGTACACATTCACAAAACAAACAGCACAAGAACTACTCATTATAATCCTCTAAAACTCATCTGATGTACGCAAAACATGTCAGAGCAAGAGGTGTGTGTTTTAGCATGTAGCCTATTCCAGGAAAAATAATACCTATTTATGTGAAACATATCGCTTCTTTAAGCCTATTCCAATAACTTTTGCACCAATGTATGGCAAAGTATAATTTCACCCATGCTTGTAATTTCTGTCCTTTATGCATAGCAGCAGCTTATACTACTTGGAAGGCACAGACATACATCAAAGTCTTTCTAGTTATTGGGCATTGACAATTACAAAAACAGGTGCATGAATAGCCAGGCTTCAAAAGGCTCTAGGGCCATTACACTGGTAACTGCCAATCATGAATTCTTCTAGTGACTTGCAAGGGCATGACATTGTTTTCCTTTAAATTTTGTCTAACAACAAAATGCTATAATCTATTAATACATATAATAACCAAAAGCAGCTATAGTGGAATGTAGTAAAAGGTAACAGACTGGTTAGCAATGTATATTTTATTTTTTTAAATCAGCTACCACTTACTAGGTTTGACACTGTTGTATACAATGTATTCTATATAGCATACATCATGGACAAAACTATGTTAAAATAAAAAAACAGGACAGCTGGGTACACAACTCCCAGCATAAAAAAGTCCACAATACTCTTATGCCCACTGTTTCCAGGAAAGGAAAAAATGACAGTGTAGAATCGTGAAGATGCAGAAACATACCAACATTGGTATTAGGTGACATTCAGGTGGCAGCTTCCCCTAGCCCATTGTTGAATAAGGTATTAGTCCATATAAAACTGGCACGCTACAAAAGAGCCATACATATGGTGTAGTGGATTAGTGAGCATAACAAAGAAATTTATGTACTGTTACTATTATGCAAGAAGCTGAGAATTTCCCATTATCTATGCAAAGGAGAAAGAAAAACTACTCTACCATTAATCTTCTCCAAAGACATTTGAAGAGAAATACCGGCAAAGTATCCAAGTATGTAAACTTTCACAGCACAAACAAGATCACAGAGGGGGAATGAAATATACAAGATTACTACGTGACAACTTCAACAAATAGAAGTAGAATTTATGAAATACTTCCATAGTGAAGTATTTAGTGTAAAAGGTCGACCACAGTATACGTCACAGCATCAAGGAGCAATTATTTCTCAAATTTAGGAAGAACTGAACAAATATGGACATGTGGAAAGTATTATACCTCTGCATTTGTAATAATGTCAACTCCCTCAGATATCATCTTCCTTCAGTTTGTTTGTCTTTTTGGCTTGTCATGGTTAGGGATCGCCACAGCAGAACACAGCATCAAGGAGCAATTATTTCTCAAATTTAGGAAGAACTGAACAAATATGGACATGTGGAAAGTATTATACCTCTGCATTTGTAATAATGTCAACTCCCTCAGATATCATCTTCCTTCAGTTTGTTTGTCTTTTTGGCTTGTCATGGTTAGGGATCGCCACAGCAGAACTCCAATCCGCTAATCATTGGCAGTTGATTTTTATGGTGCCGAGTTGCCAGCCTGACGCTCAACTGTTAGTGAAGGCACACCCATTCACACATGTCTTTCGAACACCACTCGAATGCATGGAGGACATGCAGACTCCACACAGAAGGCACTCCAGTCAAGAATCGAACAGAAGAACCTCTTGCTGTGAGGCCACACCAGTACCGCTGCACCACCGTGGCTCACCTTCCTTCAGTGGTATCACCAAATGCTGGTCTGACATTATCGGTGTACTACCCAAGAGCACAAGTACAAGACACCAAGGTTCAGCAGGAGACAAGTTCATCACACTAACAAACTGTGCAGGTGATGACACTACTGCCTCAGATCCATCTCAAAGCAACACCACTATAACTGTTCCATTGGGTGGCAAATGCCAGAAAGCCATCTCTACCTGTAGCATTCAGGTTTTCATATTGTTATACTTCCTAGCACCATACCACACCGCTCCATGGCTTTATTATCATTACCACACACAATGGCATGTATTTTGTCAATCCTTTCATACAGTCATCTGAATTGCCAACACTTCCTATCTCCCCTAATTTTTGCATGCCATTGCTTGCTAATATCCATGCTGATACACAGTTATAACTACCTGTTGTGGTTGTGACATGTACAGCTGAATGACTTCCTATTGTGTCCCTTGTTTTATTCCATTTTTATATTTTGATTTTTTTTACTTTGTTCGAACAGCCCCTTGCTATTAGTCTAACCACAGTTGTACGCACATGTATAATATGCAAAGAAACAACAGTCCAGCTATACACATGGATATCTGATAAGAAATAAGTCTACTATACTGTGGTGTCTACGGAACTCAGCCAAAAGGAATGCAAAACCTATGTTTAATGATAAAAGGGCATATGATTTTGATCATCTGTTTTTGAGCCATAGAGGCCTGTGCATGTGGCTCATGCATTGGTTTTTCAGTTTTAGAAGTTGCTTTTTATCTTTGGTTTTGCATATGTCGTCAGTTGATATAGAAATGTTGAGGCCTGAATACACCCTCAGAAGCCGGTGCCTGCCAGTGGCTCCGGACCCATCCAAGGGAGATCCATCCATGGGTCCAATACTTTGAGTATGTTGCGGCATGCCGGACTCCACATGGGTGTCAGTAGGGGCCTGCGACTCGAAAGTAGCAAGTATCAGGGCCTCACTGAGTACTGGCAAAACGGCGACTGGCTTAGAAGCTTCGTCGTCGGTTTTGGACCTCGACTGTATCTCTCTGTCCTTTTCTTTGCATTTTTATGTACTCCGATAGTTGGATTGCTATCCAATGACATTTCTGGGTAGTTAAATCTGTTTCCAAAATACTTTGAGGCAAAAATATACCAACGCTTAATAGTGCGTTGGTTAAATCTAGCACAAAACCGACAGCCAGGCACATTGTAATCAGGGCCTAGTCAAGGAATACAGTATAAATGGAAATCCTTATGAGGTATTTGCTTCCCACAAGTAATACAATTAACTTTTTTTTACATTGGTATGGAGTGAGAAAAAAGTTTCACCAACGGGGTACTTAGCTTTAGTAAAGACTTCCATTCTGAAACTCAAACTCTAATATTTCAGGAGTCTGACGACAGGCACTTGCGAAATGCTTCTGCTTCGGCACCACGCGGCAAGAAAGACTAAAGAAAATGACATTGGCTGCTTGTTTTATACCCCTGACGACCTGACATCATGGAAGAGGAGACAGCAACAGACGCTGGACCCAAGACTTTGGAATTCAGGCCGACTGAGGTCAACCTGCCAGCAGATTATCCAAATGTAGTGACTGCAACAGTGAAACACGAAGAGCATCTAAGCTGCTCTTCTTCTCCCCCACACGCTGGACCCCACAGCCATCCTTCAACATTACCACAAACAATGGTACTATCATCTCCCCAGAAGCCCAAACAACAATACAGGGTGTCAGAGTGGATAACAACCTGAAGTTTGATGTGCATATCAATGCAAACCAGCAAAACCATTAATAAAAACTCTTGGCTCGATTCACAGAATCAAACCTTTCCTTACCCCACTTGATAGAACTGCAATTGCCCGTTCCCATCTACTCTCAACTCTTCCCGACCACTCACCTTTATTATCCAAGTACAACAAAATGGATCTTAATAAAACTATCATCCTGCTACAACTGCATAGCCAGATTTGCTACAGGCATGGCCTATCAGACACACCACTGTCAGAACATAAATTCCCAAGGTTGGCTTCTACTGCCTAGCCTACTTCAGTTCAACATGCTAATAGTAGCACATTAAGTCCTTTACCAACCAAAAAATACATAGCACTAAAAATATTATCAGCCCCTACACCAGCATCTGACCACTGCGATCATCCACTACACTCCTAGTTCAAACATAGAAATCCAACAACTCAGCTGGGGACTGTTTGTTCGCCAATTCTGTGTGAAAAACATGGAAATGACTCCCAGCTGAATTGATCCTACAACCCTGACTAATTCCATAAAAATAATGCAATAAATACCTCAAAACTCATTGTTTGTTGTCCTTGCAGTAACCCTGACTAGTCACCTCTATATTACTTAGGTGCCTTACCTTCAGCTACTTCTAACTTTTTTCTACCACACCATTTCTGGATGGGTCAATTGTATAACTGCTGCTCAGTGTGTCTTAAACCTGAATGTAATGTTATGTATGTTTAACTTTGACAACAATGTAATTTTTTTGTACATTTTTTTATAACTAAGTACTATGTCTGCTAAATGCTGGTATCGGTTATGAATGTTATCTGCTTGAAACAAGCATTCACTAAATGTACAGGGTGTATTAATATGGCCCTTCTCTACACGGGCCTCCGTTGAAAATGGACATTTATCCAGTCTGACTATCCCGTTCAACAAATCTACAATAAATACATGTAATAAACTATATACAAAAGCTATGTATAGTGATGACAGGGGAAATTACTCCACTATCCATAGGGAAATAACTACCTGAACTGGTGCCGGCACTCTACTGGTAGGCTTAGCAGTGATCAGCCACTTTTCTCTTTGATTCCCCTTTGTCACCTTACTTACATACATTGTAATAATAGCAGCTATTGTATTTATGGCAATGACATTTGGAAAGGGCAGCTACTTTATGCACAAGGTAGGAGTCATACCGGTGTAATACACATTGTCAGTGAGACTGTCTGGACCTAAATGGATTCATGCATCTGTAAGCTGTGGGGTGCTGCACTCATTGAAAAAAAAAAATCCATAGCAATCTGATCTGAAGCTGGCTATCTGTGAAGCTGACTGCATGCATTCATTCATCATTACCCTCCCCCTGGCTTATCACAAGGCCTGTTTTCATCTTTACATATTACAAAACACATCTTGTATTACTCATGCATCACACTCTGGGTTACCCACAATTACTACTGCTTAGAGAATGCACTCACCGAAGAATTAACAAAAATTATCTGTCTCTATACTTAGTTTCATAGGTAGGTACTAGGCTACTGGCCCCAGGGCCTATATAAGGCTAGCCAAATGGTACCCTGGCTTTCTTCACCCGAGAAAAATATTTTTATGTGCCCGTGTCAAGCATTGACAGAGATGTGATCCCTGTGGTGAATTTCCTATCTTCCATCCAATCATCGAGATTTTTTATGAAGACTGCTAATGATGAGTTTTGTTTGATATAGATAGGTAGTTTGCTACAGAGTATGGCAAGGGTCTGGGAAGGAATCTATCCATTTGCTACAGAGTATGGCAAGGGTCTGGGAAGGAATCTATCCATCCACCATGTTCTGTTTATTGTTATGAGAAGGTTTAGTTTCCTAAAGCATATATCTCTGAGGGATTGGGATTTCTTTAAGTGGAGCATGTCCAACAGTTCTGGGTTACACATAGCTTTGAATGTTAGGCTGAGATTGCCTCTGAGTAGGCGATCTGTGACACAGTAAAGATGGAGTTTTTGGACAACGTCTGCATAGGGAATCTGTGTGATCCCAGTAATTCTCTTTGTGAGGTATTTCTACGGCCTTTACAGTTGTTCTAGATATCATGTGAGGTACATACCAAAAGGGGTGTTGTACTCTGCAATGGATCTAATGAGTGATGAGTAGAGGGAACCAATGACCATTTTTTTTTCTGGATGAGAAACCTTTTGTGATGGGATGTGGCATGTAGAAATAGTTCCCGATTACTGTGACAATGTGATCATCAAAGTAGAGACTACTATCCATCTGTTGTCCCAAGGTCTCCTATCACACTTTTGGTGTTAAGTAGACTACTGCCTATGTGGTAGTTCATGTATACAGAGTTTTTAACAAAAGTGATGACAATGCATTTTTGGCCATTGAGCTTGAGGCCATCGCTTTTACACCAGGCATCTGTCTAAGTGAGGGCCTTTTGTAGAATTTCCACATCCTTAGGAGTCTTGGTAATGGCTTATAGTTTGCATTCATCTGTGAGCTTTGTCAGCCAAATACCTTCTGTGTTAGCCTGTGCTTCAGAGAAGTAGGTACCAAACAGGACAGTATGCAGGACTGCAACTTGTGGTACTCCACTAGTCACTGGTCTGAAGTTGGATTTAGAGTAGGCTACTTTCACAGTGTGGGTTCTGTCAGTGTGCCAGTTGGCAACCCATCTTGTGACATAGGGATTTACACCTACTATAGTGATATTATCTTTAATTCCAGAGTGGGGTATGGTGTCGAAAGACTTGGCGAGATCGAGATCTGGTGTGTGAACCACCTTACCCTCATCTACGGCTTTGGTGACCACTTCAAAGAACTCTATCAGATTGATGAGACATGATCTGCCTTTTACGAACCCGACCTGGGTATGGTCCAGAGTTTGGCGAATACCAAAGTGATTGTTTATAAGTTTCATGATGATACATTACATAGCCTTGCAGACCAGGCTCATCAGGCTAATGGGGTGGGACTTCCAAGGGACCGTGGTGGATCCCCCTTTGTGGAGTGGGATTATCGTTGATGTGCACCATTCAGTGTGCACCAACCCTGAAGTGAGGCTATGACTGAACATGGTACTTAGGTGGGGTGCCATTTCATTCTGTAGTTCATGTCGAATGCGGCCTGGGATGTTGTCAGGTCCCATGGATGCTGTTTTCTTGGCTTTGGAGAGTGTTGTTTTTTACATGTGCAGCCATGATTACAGGAACTGTGCATTCTTCCAGTATACAGATAGGCCCTTTAGGGGTTGACAGAGGTGTACAGTTAGCACTGAACCTATCTGCCAGGATGTTGTCAATATCAGTTGGTTCTGTACATTTATTGCCATTGTGATGTAACTCACAGCAGATCTCTTTTCATGTAGTCATGGGAGGTAGATCTCATGTCATTCACACTAACATGAAACAATGACAGATTCATATTTGTACTTGTTGTGAAGTCAACACAGTGTGCAGGTTATGTGGCAGATCCAGGCAGCTGACAGTAACTTGATCCTTGTTTAGCCTAGTGAGTGGAACATCAGTGTGCTTGACTATAGAGTCACGTATGAATAGAGTGCTGGGTACATTGTTATGCCTTATGGACTGTGATTGAGTAGCAGACTAACTTGGTGGGCTGTGTGTCATTTGGGTTGTGTTGGGGGGTGGAGGTTGGTTGCGTTTCTGCTTTGGAGGTCCCTGGTGCTTGGCTAGATTTTTATTTAGAGCCTCTACCCCACTCTCGCTGGGATCAGACCTATACACTTGTCTAAAGGTTATTACACACTCCATAGGCATGGTATTAACAGCTTGCCAGCCCGCTTACCCTCTGTATCAACCGGTAGCATTTTCCCAAACTACACCTAAGCACTATACTTATTTTATTTATTTTACTGTTGTTGCATGGGCTAGTCAAACTGGATATATGTCCATTTTCAGTAGAGCTCTGGGGAGAAAAGCTCCAAAAAAAAAAAAAAAACGCCATACACATTACTACATTGTTAACACTCTCCTAGTAGACCCACTGGTAAGGGACTTGGCAACTCTGGTTGCCATTATCCTGAACTTTGATCACCATGTGTCCACAGTGGTGATAAAATCCTTCAATGTGATGGCATCCGGATCTAAGGAGATCAATGTCCCAATATGTTTATCACTCATTCAAGCTATAATTGAGTTCACTATACTCTATCATGTCATTGATCAGGCCTTTTAAAAAAAATATGTTGTCCACACAAATTAGTTGTGTAAATAATATAGGGTGTAGATAACATGTTGTATGTGTACATCCAAACACATTTGTCCCTGTACTTAGTCTCTTACAGAGTACCGAGGGCCAATCTATACCGAGACTACTAGACCTTCACACATCCATCCCTGATGGATATGGTACATCTTCACAAAACAAACAGCACAAGAACTACTCATTATAAGCATCTATACCTTGTCTGTGACATCAGCATAACATTGCAGGAAGAAGTGTGTGGTTTAGCATTTACCCTGTTCCCGGAAAAATACTGCCCATTTATGTGAAACAGACCTCTTCTTTAAGCCTATTTCAAAAACTTTTGCACCAATGGATGGGAAATCAGAACTTCAACCATGCTTGCCACTTATGTCCTTTATGCACAGCAGCAGATTATAGTTGTAGGAAGGCCCAGACATACATACATCTTTCTAGTTATTGGGCATTGACAATTACAAAAATAGGTGCATACATGACCAGGCTTAAAACAGGGTCTAGGGACCATTACACTGCTAACCTTCAATGATGGTTTCTGCTAGTGGGTTGCAAGAACATGACATTGTTTTCCTTACAATTTTGTGTAACAACAAAATGCTGGACTCCATAAATACATATAATAACCAAAAGCAGCTATAGTGGAATGTAGCAGAAGGTACGATATTGTTTGGCAATGCAAAACTGTATTTACTTAAGAATCTATACTTCACTAGGTTTGACACTGTTGTATACAATGTAATCTATATAGCATTCTGCACAGAGAAAAGTGGGTTACAATTTAAAAAGAGGACAGCTGGGTACACAACTCCCAGGATAAACAAGTCCACAATACTCTTATGTCCAGTGGTTACAGGAAGGAAAAAAATCACAGTGTAGAATCCTGAAGATGCAGAAACATTCCAACATTAGTGTTCATTGACATTAAGGTGGCAGCTTCCCCTACCCCATTGTCGGACTGAGTGGTAGTCCATATCAAACTGATATGCTTGAAAAGAGTGATACAGATGATGTATTGGACTAGTCAGGATAGGAAAGAAATTATGTACTGTTAGTGATATGCAAGAAGTCCAGAATTTCAATTTAGCTATGCAAAGGAGAAAGCAAAAGTTATCAATACCATTAAGCTTATCCAAAGACATTTTAAGAGAAATAAAGGGAAAGTATCCAAGTATGTAAACGTTCACAACACAAACAGTAAGATCACCGAGGTGGACAGAAAAATACATTAGAACCTGACAACTTAAACAAATAGAAGTAGAATTTATGTAATACTTGCAAATTGATGGATTTAGTGTAATAGGTCTACCACTGTATATGTCAAAGCATCATGGAGCAAGTATTCCCCAACAGTAGGAAGAACGGAAATGAATTTGGACATGGGCAAAGTAGTATGATACCATTGCATTTGGAATCATCTCAGCTCCCTCAGATGATATATTCCTTCACAGGTAGCACCAAATGCAGTCGGACATTGTCAGTGTACTACCCCAGAGCAGAAGTACATGACCCCAAAGTTGATCAGGAGACAAGTACATCACGATAAACTGTGCAGGTGATGCCACTACTAACTCAAATCCTTGGCAAAGCAACAACGCTCTACCAGTTCCATGGCTGGCAAATGCCAGAAAGCCACCTCTACCCGTAGCATTCAGGTTATCATATTGTTATACTTCCTAGCACCATACCACTCCATGGCTTTATTATCATTACCACACACAATGGCACGTATTTTGTCAATCTTTTCATACATTCATCTGAATTGTCAACACTTCCTATCGCCCCTAATTTTCACATGCCATTGCTTGCTAATATCCATGCTGATACAGTTATAACTACCTGTTGTGGTTGTGACTTGTACAGCTGAATGACTTCCTATTGTGTTCCTTGTTTTATTCAATTGTTATATTTTGATTTTTTTACTTTGTTGCAACATGCCCCTAGGTATCAGTCTACCCACAGTTGTATGCACATGTATAATATGCAAAGAAACAACAGTCCTGCTATACACACGGATACTACTACACTGTGGTGCCTACGGACCTCAGCCAAAAAGAATGCAAAACCTATGCATAATTATAAAAGGGCATATGATTTTATTATGAATAGAGAAACACCTACCTCCTGTGTTGACGGCACCACAGTGGTATGCAGAACAGTTAAATGTCTTTCTATTTAATCCCCCTGTTTAATCTGTTTAAAGGACCACTACGGGAAAACATTTTAAAAAGATATATTGTATAACTTTTCCTTAAGTTTGGCTCATTACAAACCTGTATTTACCAGACAGAAGTAGTCACTAGTAATTTTATTCAGTTTGCACCCCTGACTGACCTCCTGGGGGCAGACATCCTGATGAGAGTTTGTTTCTTCTAAAGAAAAATCTTCCCTGTGATACACTGGGAGTCCACTGTTTCTGAGATTACAGTGCCCATAACTGGGCTGTCATATGGCAGTTCCATTCACTAAGAACACAGAACAGCAGTTAACCTTGAGAGGCTTTAGTGAAAGTATCATGTACTGTCATGTAGTGCCTCTTACAAATGTGTTTCTTGCTGATGTGTTACACATTCTGTGAAAAAAGATTCCACAACTAGGAGCTCATTGCTGAGAAAACAGACTTTTTTTAGGCATTCAACTTTGATCTGCTTGTGTTCCTTCTCAAATGACTCCTCCCATATTCCCACCCTCAGCCAGCAAGAGTTTCACATTTCCTGCCCTGCTAGGTTTAGCTAATTTGCATGACAATGCACATCAAACAGAGTTGCTATCAGTCAGCCTGGTGTGCCTCTAAAACTGTTCCCTCACCTCTCGCCTTACTGCTTTCATCTGAATAGCATTTTCACAGTAAATCAAGTACAAATATGCTGTTAGTCATCCTTACTGTAAATGTGTCTTAAGTATTCCTCTAAA